>NC_079196.1:103332045-103517045 GCF_029499605.1 Hyla sarda
TGCGTATTGTTGCGCATTTTTCTCCCCTCATCAGTGCATACCGCATACGTACATCCAAGTAGTGTACCATTTTGTACCTGTTAATCTGTCAAGGGCCTACATACTGTGAAAGTCCCAACAATAGTACTCACCAGCTGGTGTTTTACAAAAATACTGATTTTTTTCTGCGTATTGTTGCGCATTTTTCGTCCCACATCAGTGAATACTGCATACGTACATCCAAGTAGTGTACCAGTTTGTACCTGTTAATCTGTCAAGGGCCTACATATTGTGAAAGTCCAACCAATAGTACTCACCGGCTCGTGATTTACAAAAATACAGATTTTTTTCTGCGTATTGTTGCACGTTTTTCTGCCCTCATCAGTGCATTCCGCATACGTACATCCAAGTAGTGTACCATTTTGTACCTGTTAATCTGTCAAGGGCCTACATACTGTGAAAGTCCAACCAATAGTACTCACCATCTGGTGTTTTACAAAAATACAGATTTTTTCTGCGTATTGCTGCGCATTTTTCTGCCCTCGTCCGTGAATACTGCATACGTACATCCAAGTAGTGTATCATTTTGTACCTGTTAATCTGTCAAGGGCCTACATACTGTGAAATTCCCAACAATAGTACTCACCGGCTGGTGTTTTACAAAAATACAGATTTTTTTCTGCGTATTGTAGCGCATTTTTCTGCCCTCATCAGTGCATACTGCATACGTACATCCAAGTAGTGTACCATTTTGTACCTGTTAATCTGTCAAGGGCCTACATACTGTGAAAGTCCAAACAATAGTACTCACCGGCTGGTGTTTTACAAAAATACAGATTGTTGCGCATTTTTTGGCCCTCATCAGTGCATACCGCATACGTACATCCAAGTAGTGTACCATTTTGTACCTGTTAATCTGTCAAGGGCCTACATACTGTGAAAGTCTCAACAATAGTACTCACCAGCTGGTGTTTTACAAAAATACTGATTTTTTCTGCATATTGTTGCACATTTTTCGTCCCTCATCAATGAATACTGCATACGTACATCCAAGTAGTGTACCATTTTGTACCTGTAAATCTGTCAAGGGCCTACATACTGTGAAAGTACAAACAATAGTACTCACCAGCTGGTGTTTTACAAAAATACAGATTTTTTCTGCATATTGTTGCACATTTTTTGTCCCTCATCAGTGAATACTGCATACGTACATCCAAGTAGTGTATCATTTTGTACCTGTTAATCTGTCAAGGGCCTACATACTGTGAAATTCCCAACAATAGTACTCACCGGCTGGTGTTTTACAAAAATACAGATTTTTTTCTGCGTATTGTAGCGCATTTTTCTGCCCTCCTCAGTGCATACTGCATACGTACATCCAAGTAGTGTACCATTTTGTACCTGTTAATCTGTCAAGGGCCTACATACTGTGAAATTCCCAACAATAGTACTCACCAGCTGGTGTTTTACAAAAATACAGATTTTTTTCTGCGTATTGTTGCGCATTTTTCGTCCCACATCAGTGAATACTGCATACGTACATCCAAGTAGTGTACCAGTTTGTACCTGTTAATCTGTCAAGGGCCTACATATTGTGAAAGTCCAACCAATAGTACTCACCCGCTCGTGTTTTACAAAAATACAGATTTTTTCCTGCGTATTGTTGCACGTTTTTCTGCCCTCATCAGTGCATTCCGCATACGTACATCCAAGTAGTGTACCATTTTGTACCTGTTTATCTGTCAAGGGCCTACATACTGTGAAAGTCCAAGCAATAGTACTCACCAGCTGGTGTTTTACAAAAATACAGATTTTTTCTGCGGATTGTTGCGCATTTTTCGTCCCACATCAGTGAATACTGCATACGTACATCCAAGTAGTGTACCATTTTGTACCTGTTAATCTGTCAAGGGCCTACATACTGTGAAAGTCCAAACAATAGTACTCACAGGCTGGTGTTTTACAAAAATACTGTGTTTTTCTGCGTATTGTTGTGCATTTTTCTGCCCTCATCAGTGCATACCGCATACGTTCATCTAATTAGTGTACCATTTTGTACCTGTTAATTTTCAAGGGCCTGCATACTGTGAAAGGACAGCCAAATGTAATCACCTGCTGCTGTTCTAGACAAATACTGTTTAAAGGGTAGTGAAGCGTATTGTAATACCCTCATATACGCACTAAGTATGTCAGGCAGAGAAGTGCCAGGACGTGCACAGAGGAGTGGCAGAGGCCTAAATAGTTCAGGCAGAGATTGCAGCAGACTAGGGGCGAGAGGCAGCAGGAGTCGCAGCGAGAGGCCTGAGCTCCTGTTATCAGCCAGCGGTTGTGTCTCGACCAGCAACCCATCTGCCGTTGTCGATTGGTTAACACGCTCATCCACTTCATCACAAGTGACATCTGACACCCCCAGTCAACAGTTGGTGGGTTCCTTAGACACAACCCTTAGTTGGCATGTCCCGGGAGCAGTCCCTGTCCTCCCATTGCCTTTGTCCTATGCTGTTCCCTCTCCTAGAGAAGTAACTTATGCTTTGGGTTCAGCTCCGCTATTCACTGAGGACGATCTAATAGAGGACAGTCAGCAGCTACTGCCCAGCCAAGAAGTGGATGAGACATGCGCCGCTTGATCCGCTAGGTGGCCAAGTAGTGATGTGGAGAGTGACGTGGGAGGCGGTGTTGCTAGGGTTCAGGGTCCTGAAGCAGACACTGTTGAGGAACCTGAGGAGGACATCAGTGACATGCACCTGTTGATGATGATGAAGCCGATCGCAATTGGGAGCCGGGGGCAGAAGGGGCTTCATCATCATCCGGAGAAGAGAGTTGCAGGTTGCCCTTGAGGCAGCAGCTGAGCCAGCAAGGCGGTAGCACGGTTGGCAGTAAGCATGGTCGCAGGAGTGGAAATTCTGGAGCCAAACGTGCCTGGGGGAGACCACCTGCTTCACGGTAACCTACCTTTCTGGGAGGTAGTGGAACAGGGGTTCCTGGAGACGGCGCCAGTAGCAGTCAATTAGTGCGGACTGTAGGTGGGAAAATCAGCTACTCGGCGGTGTGGCAGTTTTTCATCAGGCATCCAGAGGAGATTCACGTAGCCACATGCAAGATATGTCGGCAGAAGGTGCAAGCGTGGCCAGGGTCCCAATGTCGGCACCACGGCCCTGCATCAACACATGCTTTGCCACCATAAAGCGGCCTGGAAGAAACGTGGCTATTATGTAGTGGTCCAGCCTGCTGCATCACCCAGTGTCCATCCGCTCCCTCCTTCATTCAGCCAAGGCTCCACCACCTCAGCCGAAGAGAGCTGTGTGTCAAACCCTCCTTCTGTCGCTCCAGATGCTTCTCCCGCTTTTAGTCAGCCATTTTAGGAACTGTCATTTTAGGAACTGTCCAGAGCAGCATATGCTTGCTATGGGGATTTTCTCCTGCTCTGGACAGTTCCTAAAATGGACAGTAGAGGTCAGCAGAGAGCACTGTGGTCATGACATCAGAGAAATCTAAAAAGTAAAGCATTTCCTCTGTAGTATACAGCCCCTAAAAAGTACTGGAACAATTAAGATTTTTTAATACAAGTCATTTACAAATCTGTTTAACTTTTTTGCACCAGTTGATTTAAAAAAAAAAAAGTTTTCCCCTTTAATCTATCACCTGCTGTCTGGGCATGCTGAGAGTTGTAGTTTTGCAACATCTGGAGGGCTACAGTTTGAGACCACTTAGTGATCTACAACCTGAACCCCTCTAAATATTGCAAAACTACAAGTCCCAGCATGCCCACACAGCAAACAGCTGTGTGGGCATGCTGGGAGTTGTAGTTTCGCAACATCTGGAGGGCCACGGTTTAGAGACCACTGTAAACTGTGGCCCTCCGTATATTGCTAGGCAACAACTCACCTAGCAGCACCCGGAAGTATTGCTGCCGCCGCCGCACGTGGTGGGAGAACGCGCTCAGGGATCCGGGATCCAGGTAAGGGACCTTCGGCCCCGACCTTCCCTGGACGGTTCCCCGGTTTTGCCCGGACACCGATAGGTGGGCAAAGCGGGGGAACCGAATTTTCGACCCCCCATCCCCCGGCCTGCTATCAGTCGGTCGCTCGGCTGACCAATAGCAGGGATAGGAGGGGTGGCACCCCTGCCACCAAACTCCTATCCCTTCAGGGGGATCGAGGGTGTCTCGGACACCCCCGATCCCTCTTATTTTCCGGGTCACCGGGTCACCAGTGACCCGTATGACCCGGAATCACGCAGATCGCAGGTCTGAATTGACCTGCGATTTGCGCGCATCGCGGTCATTGGGGGTTCTCAGGACCCCCCTCGGCGATGTGCCGGTATGCCTGCTGTTAGATAAAAGCAGTCATCCCGGCCCGATCACCGCTACCGGTGACGAGGCGCTCCCGGAACCCCGCGACGTACATGTACGTCGCTGCGCACTAAATGACACTTTGCGGCGCCGTACCTATACATCGCTCGTCGTGAAGGGGTTAAGGCAGTTTCTGACTGGGTGCGGCCTACTGCTTTTACCCCTTAACCCCTTAAGGACTCAGCCCATTTTGGCCTTAAGGACTCAGACAATTTAATTTTTACGTTTTCATTTTTTCCTCCTCGCCTTCTAAAAATCATAACTCTTTTATATTTTCATCCACAGACTAGTATGAGGGCTTGTTTTTTGCGCGACCAGTTGTCCTTTGTAATGACATAACTCATTATATCATAAATGTATGGCGCAACCAAAAAACACTATTTTTGTGGGGAAATTAAAAAGAAAAATGCAATTTTGCTAATTTTGGAAGGTTTCGTTTTCACGCCGTACAATTTACAGTAAAAATGACATGTGTTCTTTATTCTGAGGGTCAATACAATTAAAATGATACCCAATATTATGTACTTTTCTATTATTGTTGCGCTTAAAAAAAATCACAAACTTTTTAACCAAATTAGTACGTTTATAATCCCTTTATTTTGATGACCTCTAACTTTTTTAGTTTTCCGTATAAGCGGCGATATGAGGGCTCATTTCTTGCGCCATGATCTGTACTTTTTTTGATACCACATTTGCATATAAAAAACTTTTAATACATTTTTTATAATTTTTTTTTTATAAAATGTATTAAAAAAGTAGCAATTTTGTCCTTTTTTTTTTTTGTTTTTACGTTCACGCCGTTTGCCGAACGGGATCATTAACATTTTATTTTAATAGTTCGGACATTTACGCACGCGGCGATATCAAATATGTCTATTAAATTTATTGTTTACGCTTTTTGGGGGTAAAATAGGAAAAAACAAACTTTTTACTTTTTTATTGGGGGAGGGGATTTTTCACTTTTTTTTACTTTTATTTTTACATTTGTTTACATGTTTTTTTACACTTGAATAGTCCCCATAGGGGACTATTCATAGCAATACCATGATTGCTAATACTGATCTGTTCTATGTATAGGACATGGAACAGATCAGTGTTATCGGTCATCTTCTGTTCTGGTCTGCTCGATCTCAGACCAGAGCAGAAGACGCCGGGAGCCGGAAGGAGGAAGGTGAGGGGACCTCCGTGCGGCGTTCTGAATGATCGGATCCCTGCAGCAGCGCTGCGGGCGATCCGATCATTCATTGAAATCGCGCACTGCCGCAGATGCCGGGATCTGTATTGATCCCTGCACCTGAGGGGTTAATGGCGGACACCCGCGAGATCGCGGGCGTTGGCCATTGCCGGCAGGTCCCTGGCTGCGGTGAGCAGCCGGGACCAGCCGCGCATGACACAGGCATCGCTCCGATGCCCGCGGTTATGCACAGAACGTAAATGTACGTCCTGGTGCGTTAAGTACCACCGCACCAGGACGTACATTTACGTCCTGCGTCCTTAAGGGGTTAAAGGGGTATTCCAGGCAAAAACTTTTTTTTATATATGGATTCAAGTAGAATACAGACATAGCGCACATCTACAATCTTGTATAATGATCTGATTGCTTCTCAGCATAATATCAAAAACTAACAGGTTGTTAGTATACATTTTTGATCAAAAAGTACAAGCCCACTCGCCACGTCAAGGCCACCTATTCAGAGTGGGTCCCTAACGTCCCTAGCATAAAATGGCGCAGCACCAGGCGGCGACCACCACCGCCGCGACACAAGTGCCCACGGGGGGGAGCGACCCACTGGCAGAGCGGCCCCAATGCCTCTCAAACCAGTCTATAGGCCGCACCCGCCCGCAGACACAGCACCACGGCAGCAACAGACGCCGCCCCGCACCACACCAGTGTGAACAAGGTGTAATGGTTCACTTACCTTGCTCTCCCAGTCAGACTGGGAGGCTGCTAGGAGTGAAATGGCCCTGTTGTGGTTAATTACCACCTATATAGTTTTAGGCTGTGGGGGGTGGGGAAGAGTGCAGCACATGTTTAAAAAACAAAAAAAGGGGGAAGAAAGAAATCACAATGTGGATTCAAGTAGAATACAGACATAGCGCACATCTACAATCTTGTATAATGATCTGATTGCTTCTCAGCATAATATCAAAAACTAACAGGTTGTTAGTATACATTTTTGATCAAAAAGTACAAGCCCACTCGCCACGTCAAGGCCACCTATTCAGAGTGGGTCCCTAACGTCCCTAGCATAAAATGGCGCAGCACCAGGCGGCGACCACCACCGCCGCGACACAAGTGCCCACGGGGGGGAGCGACCCACTGGCAGAGCGGCCCCAATGCCTCTCAAACCAGTCTATAGGCCGCACCCGCCCGCAGACACAGCACCACGGCAGCAACAGACGCCGCCCCGCACCACACCAGTGTGAACAAGGTGTAATGGTTCACTTACCTTGCTCTCCCAGTCAGACTGGGAGGCTGCTAGGAGTGAAATGGCCCTGTTGTGGTTAATTACCACCTATATAGGTTTAGGCTGTGGGGGGTGGGGAAGAGTGCAGCACATGTTTAAAAAACAAAAAAAGGGGGAAGAAAGAAATCACAATGTGGATTCAAGTAGAATACAGACATAGCGCACATCTACAATCTTGTATAATGATCTGATTGCTTCTCAGCATAATATCAAAAACTAACAGGTTGTTAGTATACATTTTTGATCAAAAAGTACAAGCCCACTCGCCACGTCAAGGCCACCTATTCAGAGTGGGTCCCTAACGTCCCTAGCATAAAATGGCGCAGCACCAGGCGGCGACCACCACCGCCGCGACACAAGTGCCCACGGGGGGGAGCGACCCACTGGCAGAGCGGCCCCAATGCCTCTCAAACCAGTCTATAGGCCGCACCCGCCCGCAGACACAGCACCACGGCAGCAACAGACGCCGCCCCGCACCACACCAGTGTGAACAAGGTGTAATGGTTCACTTACCTTGCTCTCCCAGTCAGACTGGGAGGCTGCTAGGAGTGAAATGGCCCTGTTGTGGTTAATTACCACCTATATAGTTTTAGGCTGTGGGGGGTGGGGAAGAGTGCAGCACATGTTTAAAAAACAAAAAAAGGGGGAAGAAAGAAATCACAATGTGGATTCAAGTAGAATACAGACATAGCGCACATCTACAATCTTGTATAATGATCTGATTGCTTCTCAGCATAATATCAAAAACTAACAGGTTGTTAGTATACATTTTTGATCAAAAAGTACAAGCCCACTCGCCACGTCAAGGCCACCTATTCAGAGTGGGTCCCTAACGTCCCTAGCATAAAATGGCGCAGCACCAGGCGGCGACCACCACCGCCGCGACACAAGTGCCCACGGGGGGGAGCGACCCACTGGCAGAGCGGCCCCAATGCCTCTCAAACCAGTCTATAGGCCGCACCCGCCCGCAGACACAGCACCACGGCAGCAACAGACGCCGCCCCGCACCACACCAGTGTGAACAAGGTGTAATGGTTCACTTACCTTGCTCTCCCAGTCAGACTGGGAGGCTGCTAGGAGTGAAATGGCCCTGTTGTGGTTAATTACCACCTATATAGTTTTAGGCTGTGGGGGGTGGGGAAGAGTGCAGCACATGTTTAAAAAACAAAAAAAGGGGGAAGAAAGAAATCACAATGTGGATTCAAGTAGAATACAGACATAGCGCACATCTACAATCTTGTATAATGATCTGATTGCTTCTCAGCATAATATCAAAAACTAACAGGTTGTTAGTATACATTTTTGATCAAAAAGTACAAGCCCACTCGCCACGTCAAGGCCACCTATTCAGAGTGGGTCCCTAACGTCCCTAGCATAAAATGGCGCAGCACCAGGCGGCGACCACCACCGCCGCGACACAAGTGCCCACGGGGATATATATATATATATATATATCAACTGGCTCCGGAAAGTTAAACAGATTTGTAAATTACTTCTATTAAAAAATCTTAATCCTTTCAATAGTTATTAGCTTCTGAAGTTTTCTGTCTAACTGCTCAATGATGATGTCACGTCCCGGGAGCTGTGCATGATGGGAGAATATCCCCATAGGAACTACACAGATCCCGGGACGTGAGTGATCAGAAAGCAGTTTGACAGAAAAAACAACTCAACTTCAGAAGCTAATAAATATTGCAAGGATTAAAATTTTTTTAATCAAAGTAATTTACAAATCTGAATTCGAGTAGAAAACAGACATGGCGCACATCTACAATCTTGTATGATGATCTGATTGCTTCTCAGCATAATATCAAAAACTAACAGGTTGTTAGTATACATTTTTGATCAAAAAGTACAAGCCCACTGTCACGATGCCGGCTGGCAGGTAGTGGATCCTCTGTGCCAGAGAGGGATTGGCGTGGACCGTGCTAGAGGATCGGTTCTAAGTCACTACTGGTTTTCACCAGAGCCCGCCGCAAAGCGGGATGGTCTTGCTGCGGCGGTAGTGACCAGGTCGTATCCCCTAGCAACGGCTCAACCTCTCTGGCTGCTGAAGATAGGCGCGGTACAAGGGAGTAGACAGAAGCAAGGTCGGACGTAGCAGAAGGTCGGGGCAGGCAGCAAGGATCGTAGTCAGGGGCAACGGCAGGAGGTCTGGAACACAGGCTAGGAACACACAAGGAAACGCTTTCACTGGCACTAAGGCAACAAGATCCGGCGAGGGAGTGAAGGGGAAGTGAGGTGATATAGGGAAGTGCACAGGTGTAAAGACTAATTGGAACCACTGCGCCAATCAGCGGCGCAGTGGCCCTTTAAATCGCAAAGACCCGGCGCGCGCGCGCCCTAGGGAGCGGGGCCGCGCGCGCCGGGACAGAACTGACGGAGAGCGAGTCAGGTACGGGAGCCGGGGTGCGCATCGTGAGCGGGCGCTACCCGCATCGCGAATCGCATCCCGGCCAGAGGCGGTATCGCAGCGCCCCGGGTCCGTGGAACCGACCGGAGCGCTGCAGTGAGAGGAGTGTAGCGAGCGCTCCGGGGAGGAGCGGGGACCCGGAGCGCTCGGCGTAACAGTACCCCCCCCCTTGGGTCTCCCCCTCTTCTTGGAGCCTGAGAACCTGAGGACCAGACTTTTGTCCAGGATATTGTCCTCAGGTTCCCAGGACCTCTCTTCTGGACCACAACCCTCCCAATCCACTAAAAAGAAGGTTTTCCCTCTGACCTTTTTAGATGCTAAAATTTCTTTGACGGAGAAGATGTCCGAGGAGCCGGAGACAGGAGTGGGGGGAACAGATTTGGGAGAGAAACGGTTAATGATAAGTGGTTTAAGAAGAGAAACATGAAAGGCATTAGGAATACGAAGAGAAGGAGGAAGAAGAAGTTTGTAAGAGACAGGATTAATCTGGCGCAAAATCTTGAAAGGACCAAGATAGCGTGGTCCCAACTTATAGCTAGGGACACGGAAGCGGACATATTTGGCGGAGAGCCATACCTTGTCTCCAGGGGAAAAAATGGGAGGAGCTCTTCTTTTCTTATCCGCGAATCTCTTCATGCGTGAAGAAGCCTGTAAGAGAGAATTTTGGGTCTCTCTCCATATGATGGAAAGATCACGAGAAATTTCATCCACAGCGGGCAGACCAGAGGGCAAGGGGGTAGGGAGGGGGGGAAGAGGGTGACGGCCGTACACCACGAAAAACGGGGATTTGGAGGAAGATTCAGAGATTCTGAAATTATACGAGAATTCGGCCCAAGGTAGAAGATCTGCCCAGTCATCCTGGCGGGAGGAAACAAAATGTCGTAAATAGTCACCCAAGATCTGGTTAATTCTTTCTACTTGTCCATTGGATTGAGGATGGTATGCAGAAGAAAAATTTAATTTAATCTTGAGTTGTTTACAGAGAGCCCTCCAGAATTTAGACACAAATTGGACGCCTCTATCCGAGACGATCTGCGTAGGCAACCCGTGAAGACGAAAAATGTGTACAAAAAATTGTTTAGCCAACTGAGGCGCTGAAGGAAGACCAGGAAGAGGGATGAAATGTGCCATTTTGGAGAATCGATCAACGACCACCCAAATAACAGTGTTGCCATGGGATGGGGGTAAGTCAGTAATAAAATCCATACCAATCAGAGACCAAGGTTGTTCGGGGACAGGCAGAGGAAGAAGAAAACCAGCGGGCTTCTGGCGAGGAGTCTTATCCCGGGCACAGATAGTGCAGGCTCGCACAAAGTCCACCACATCAGTCTCTAGAGTCGGCCACCAATAGAAGCGAGAGATGAGTTGCACAGATTTCTTGATGCCCGCATGACCTGCGAGATGGGAGGAGTGACCCCATTTGAGGATTCCGAGGCGTTGGCGTGGAGAAACAAAGGTCTTTCCTGGAGGAGTTTGCCTGATGGAGGCTAGAGAAGTGGAAATCAGGCAGTCAGGAGGAATGATGTGTTGAGGTGAGAGTTCAATTTCAGAAGCATCTGAGGAACGAGAGAGAGCATCGGCCCTAATGTTCTTATCAGCAGGCCGAAAGTGAATTTCAAAATTAAATCGGGCAAAGAACAGAGACCACCTGGCCTGACGAGGATTCAGCCGTTGGGCAGACTGGAGGTAGGAGAGGTTCTTGTGATCGGTGTAAATAATAACTGGGAATCTTGATCCCTCCAGCAGATGCCTCCATTCCTCAAGTGCTAATTTAATGGCTAGAAGCTCTCGATCCCCGATGGAGTAGTTCCTCTCCGCCGGAGAGAAGGTCCTAGAAAAAAAACCACAAGTAACAGCATGCCCGGAAGAGTTTTTTTGCAGAAGGACAGCTCCAGCTCCCACTGAGGAGGCATCAACCTCCAATAGGAAGGGTTTAGATGGGTCAGGTCTGGAGAGCACGGGAGCCGAAGAGAAGGCAGACTTGAGTCGTTTAAAGGCGTCTTCCGCTTGAGGAGGCCAAGACTTGGGATCGGCATTTTTTTTGGTTAAAGCCACAATAGGAGCCACAATGGTAGAAAAATGTGGAATAAATTGCCTGTAATAATTGGCGAACCCCAAAAAACGTTGGATGGCACGGAGTCCGGAGGGGCGTGGCCAATCTAAGACGGCAGAGAGTTTATCTGGGTCCATTTGTAGTCCCTGGCCAGAGACCAAGTATCCTAGAAAAGGAAGAGATTGGCATTCAAACAGACATTTCTCAATTTTAGCATAGAGTTGATTGTCACGAAGTCTCTGAAGAACCATACGGACATGCTGGCGGTGTTCTTCTAGATTGGCCGAAAAAATTAGGATATCATCAAGATATACAACAACACAGGAGTATAACAGATCACGAAAAATTTCATTAACAAAGTCTTGGAAGACAGCAGGGGCGTTGCACAGGCCAAAGGGCATGACCAGATACTCAAAGTGTCCATCTCTGGTGTTAAATGCTGTTTTCCACTCATCCCCCTCTCTGATGCGGATGAGGTTATAGGCGCCTCTTAAGTCCAATTTAGTAAAGAT
Source organism: Hyla sarda (assembly GCF_029499605.1). Lineage (NCBI taxonomy): Eukaryota > Metazoa > Chordata > Amphibia > Anura > Hylidae > Hyla > Hyla sarda. The sequence continues at coordinate 103,343,822 of NC_079196.1, forward strand.
GTGGGCACCTTGGAGGCGATCAAAGAGTTCAGAGATGAGGGGTAAGGGGTAGCGGTTCTTAACCGTGATTTTATTAAGTCCGCGGTAGTCAATGCAAGGACGTAGAGAGCCATCTTTTTTGGACACAAAGAAAAATCCGGCTCCGGCAGGAGAGGAGGATTTACGGATAAAGCCCTTTTTTAGATTCTCCTGGACGTATTCAGACATGGCAAGAGTCTCTGGGGCAGAGAGAGGATAAATTCTGCCCCGGGGTGGAGTAGTGCCCGGGAGGAGGTCGATAGGACAATCATAAGGCCTGTGAGGAGGTAGAGTCTCCGCTTGTTTTTTGCAGAAAACATCCGCGAAGTCCATATAGGCCTTAGGGAGACCGGTTACTGGAGAAAGCACAGAGTCACGGCCAGGGTTACTGGGAACCGGTTTTAGACAGTCCTTGGAACAAGAGGGCCCCCAACTCTTGATCTCCCCAGTGGACCAATCCAGGGTTGGGGAATGAAGTTGAAGCCAGGGAAGTCCAAGGAGAATTTCCGAGGTGCAATTGGGGAGGACCAAAAGTTCAATCCTCTCGTGATGAGATCCGATGCTCATTAGAAGGGGCTCCGTGCGGAAACGTATGGAACAGTCCAATCTTTCATTGTTTATACAATTGATGTAAAGGGGTCTGGTGAGACTGGTCACTGGGATGTTGAACCTGTTGACGAGAGAGGCCAAAATAAAATTTCCTGCAGATCCAGAGTCCAAGAAGGCCACAGAAGAGAAGGAGAAGGCAGAGGCAGACATCCGCACAGGCACAGTAAGACGTGGAGAAGCAGAGTAGACATCAAGGATTGTCTCACCTTTGTGCGGAGTCAGCGTACGTCTTTCCAGGCGGGGAGGGCGGATAGGACAATCCCTCAGGAAGTGTTCGGTACTAGCACAGTACAGGCAGAGGTTCTCCATGCGGCGTCGTGTCCTCTCTTGAGATGTCAGGCGAGACCGGTCGACCTGCATAGCCTCCACGGCGGGAGGCACAGGAACAGATTGCAGGGAACCAGAGGAGAGAGGAGCCGAGGAGAAGAAACGCCTCGTGCGAACAGAGTCCATATCTTGGCGGAGCTCCTGACGCCTTTCGGAAAAACGCATGTCAATGCGAGTGGCTAGGTGAATAAGTTCATGAAGATTAGCAGGCATTTCTCGTGCGGCCAGAACATCTTTAATGTTGCTGGATAGGCCTTTTTTAAAGGTCGCGCAGAGGGCCTCATTGTTCCAGGATAATTCAGAAGCAAGAGTACGGAATTGTACGGCATACTCGCCAACGGAAGAATTACCCTGGACCAGGTTCAACAGGGCAGTCTCAGCAGAAGAGGCTCGGGCAGGTTCCTCAAAGACACTTCGAATTTCCGAGAAGAAGGAGTGTACAGAGGCAGTGACGGGGTCATTGCGGTCCCAGAGTGGTGTGGCCCAAGCCAGGGCTTTTCCAGACAGCAGGCTGACTACGAAAGCCACCTTAGACCTTTCAGTGGGGAACTGGTCCGACATCATCTCCAAGTGTAATGAACATTGGGAAAGGAAGCCACGGCAAAACTTAGAGTCCCCATCAAATTTATCCGGCAAGGATAGTCGTAGTCCAGAAGCGGCCACTCGCTGCGGAGGCGGTGCAGGAGCTGGCGGAGGAGATGATTGCTGGAGCTGTGGTAGTAACTGTTGTAGCATAACAGTCAGTTGAGACAGCTGTTGGCCTTGTTGCGCTATCTGTTGTGACTGCTGGGCGACCACCGTGGTGAGGTCAGCGACAACTGGCAGAGGAACTTCAGCGGGATCCATGGCCGGATCTACTGTCACGATGCCGGCTGGCAGGTAGTGGATCCTCTGTGCCAGAGAGGGATTGGCGTGGACCGTGCTAGAGGATCGGTTCTAAGTCACTACTGGTTTTCACCAGAGCCCGCCGCAAAGCGGGATGGTCTTGCTGCGGCGGTAGTGACCAGGTCGTATCCCCTAGCAACGGCTCAACCTCTCTGGCTGCTGAAGATAGGCGCGGTACAAGGGAGTAGACAGAAGCAAGGTCGGACGTAGCAGAAGGTCGGGGCAGGCAGCAAGGATCGTAGTCAGGGGCAACGGCAGGAGGTCTGGAACACAGGCTAGGAACACACAAGGAAACGCTTTCACTGGCACTAAGGCAACAAGATCCGGCGAGGGAGTGAAGGGGAAGTGAGGTGATATAGGGAAGTGCACAGGTGTAAAGACTAATTGGAACCACTGCGCCAATCAGCGGCGCAGTGGCCCTTTAAATCGCAAAGACCCGGCGCGCGCGCGCCCTAGGGAGCGGGGCCGCGCGCGCCGGGACAGAACTGACGGAGAGCGAGTCAGGTACGGGAGCCGGGGTGCGCATCGTGAGCGGGCGCTACCCGCATCGCGAATCGCATCCCGGCCAGAGGCGGTATCGCAGCGCCCCGGGTCCGTGGAACCGACCGGAGCGCTGCAGTGAGAGGAGTGTAGCGAGCGCTCCGGGGAGGAGCGGGGACCCGGAGCGCTCGGCGTAACACCCACTCACCACGTCAAGGCCACCTATTCAGAGTGGGTCCCTAACGTCCCTTCCCCACCCCCTCAGCCCAACCCTATATAGGTGGTAATTAGCCACACAAGGGCCATTTCATTCCTGGCAGCCTCCCAGTCTGACTGGGAGAGCATGGTAAGTGAGCCAATACACCTTGTTCACACTGGTGTGGTGCAGGGCGGCGTCCGTTGCTGCCGTGGCGCTGTGTCTGCGGGCGGGTGCGGCCCATAGACTGGTTTGAGTGGCATTGGGGCCGCTCTGCCAGTGGGTCGCTCCCCCCCCCCCCACCCGTGGGCACTGGAGTCGCGGCGGTGGTGGTCGCCGCCCAGTGCTACGCCATTTTATGCTAGGGACGTTAGGGACCCACTCTGAATAGGTGGCCTTGACGTGGCGCGTGGGCTTGTACTTTTTGATCAAAAATGTATACTAACAACCTGTTAGTTTTTGATATTATGCTGAGAAGCAATCAGATCATCATACAAGATTGTAGATGTGCGCCATGTCTGTTTTCTACTCGAATAATTTACAAATCTGTTTAACTTTCCGGAGCCAGTTGATATATATAAAAAAAAGTTTTGGCCTGGAATACCCCTTTAACCCCTTAAGGACCGGAGGTTTTTCCGTTTTTGCATTTTCGTTTTTTGCTCCTTGCCTTTAAAAAATCATAACTCTTTCAAATTTACACCTAAAAATCCATATGATGGCTTATTTTTTGCGCCACCAATTCTACTTTGTAATGACGTCAGTCATTTTGCCCAAAAATCTATGGTGAAGCGGGAAAAAAAATCATTGTGCGACAAAATTGAAAAAAAAAACGCTGTTTTGTAACTTTTGGGGGCTTCCGTTTCTACGTAGTACATTTTTCGGTAAAAATGACACCTGATATGTATTCTGTAGGTCCATACGATTAAAATGATACCCTACTTATATAGGTTTGATTTTGTCGGACTTCTGGAAAAAATCATAACTACATGCAGGAAAATTAATACGTTTAAAATTGTCATCTTCTGACCCCTATAACTTTTTTATTTTTCCGTGTATGGGGCGGTATGAGGGCTCATTTTTTGCGCCGTGATCTGAAGTTTTTAACGGTACCATTTTTGCATTGATAGGACTTATTGATCACTTTTTATTCATTTTTAAATGATATAAAAAGTGACCAAAAATGCACTATTTTGGACTTTGGAATTTTTTTGCGCGCACGCCATTGACCGAGCGGTTTAATTAATGATATATTTTTATAATTCGGACATTTCCGCACGCGGTGATACCACATATGTTTATTTTTATTTTTATTTACACTGTGTTTTTTTTTTTATTGGAAAAGGGGGGTGATTCAAACTTTTAATAGGGGAGGAGTTAAATGATCTTTATTCACTTTTTTTTTTCACTTTTTTTTTTGCAGTGTTATAGGTCCCATAGGGACCTATAACACTGCACACACTGCTCTTCATCATTGATCACTGGTTTCTCATAAGAAACCAGTGATCAACGATTCTGCCGGATGACTGCTCATGCCTGGATCTCAGGCACTGAGCAGTCATTCGGCGATCGGACAGCGAGGAGGCAGGAAGGGGCCCTCCCGCTGTCCTGTCAGCTGTTCGGGATGCCGCGATTTCACCGCGGCTATCCCGAACAGCCCACTGAGCTAGCCGGGATGCTTTCGGTTTCACTTTAGACGCGGCGTTCAACTTTGAACGCCGCGTCTAAAGGGTTAATAGCGCGCGGCACAGCGATCAATGCCGCGCGCTATTAGCCACGGGTCCCGGCCGTTGTTAGAGGCCGGGCCCGACCCGCTATGACGCGGGGCCACGCCGTGGCCCCGCGTTATAGATCGGGAGTGGACACATGACGTTCCAGTACGTCATGTGTCCTTAAGGGGTTAAGGACCAGGCCAATTTTCACTGAAGGACCAGAGTGTTTTTTGCACATCTGACCACTGTCACTTTAAGCATTAATAACTCTGGGATGCTTTTACCTTTCATTCTGATTCTGAGATTGTTTTTTCATGACATATTCTACTTTATGTTAGTGGTAAATTTTTGTCGATACTTGCATCATTTCTTGGTGAAAAATTCCCAAATTTGATGAAAAAATTTTAAATTTAGCATTTTTCCAAATAAATAATATTTTGATTAACAAATACAATATGTCTACTTTATGTTTGCATCATAAAGTTGCCATGTTTTTTCTTTTGGAAGACCTCAGAGGGCTTCAACGTTCAGCAGCAATTTTCCAATTTTTCTAAACATTTTCAAAATCGGAATTTTTCACGGACCACTTCAGGTTTGAAGTGGATTTGAAGGGCTTTCTTATTAGAAATACCCTGTAAATGACCCCATTATAAAAACTGCACCCCTCAAAGTATTCAAAATGACATTCAGTAAGTGTGTTATCCCTTTAGGTGTTTTTTACAGGAATAGCAGAAAAGTGAAGGAGAAAATTCAAAATCTTCATTTTTTACACTCGCATGTTCTTGTAGACCCAGTTTTTGAATTTTTACAAGGGGTAAAAGGAGAAAAATCCTCTCAAAATTTTTAACCCAATTTCTCTCGAGTAAGGAAATACCTCATATGTGTATGTCAAGTGTTCGGCAGGCACAGTAGAGGGCTCAGAAGGGAAGGAGCGACAGTGGGATTTTGGAGAGTGAGTTTTTCTGAAATGGTTTTTGGGGGGCATGTCACATTTAGGAAGCCCCTTTGGTGCCAAAACAGCAGAAAACCCCCCACATGGCACAACTTTTTGGAAACTACACCCTTTAAGGCACGTAACAAGGGGTCCAATGTGCCTAACAGAAGACTTTTTGTTCAAGTTGGATGTGTACATGAAAAAAAAAATCCTTAGAACAGTGGGTTGTGCAATGAAAAATATAATTTTTCATTTTCACAGACCACTGTTCTAAAAATCTGTCAAATGCCAGTGGGGTGTAAATACTCACTGCACCCATTATTAAATTCTGTGAGGGGTGTAGTTTCCAAAATGGGTTCACATGTGGGAGGGTTCACTGTGCTGGCACCACAGGGGCCTGTGTAAACGCACATGGCCCCTGACTTCCATTCCAAACAAATTCTCTTTCCAAAAGCTCAATGGTGCTCCTCCTCTTCTGAGCATTGTAGTGCGCCAGCAGAGCACTTGACGTCCACACATGGAGTATTTCCATACTCAGAAGAAATGGCGTTACAAATTTTGGGGGTCATTATCTCCTATTACCCCTTGTAAAAATTTTACATTTGGGGAAAAACCAGCATTTTAGTGAAAAAATATTTTTTTTTTCATTTCCACATCCAACTTTAACCTGTTAAGGACCCAGGACGTACCGGTACGTCCTGAGTCCTTTCCCTTTCTATAATGCAGGGCCACGAAATGGCCCTATATCATAGCGGGTCGGGCCCAGCCTCTAACAACGGCCGGGACCCGTGGCTAATAGCACGCTGCAATGATCGCGGTGCCGCACGCTATTAACCCTTTAGACGCGGCGTTCAACTAGAGTGAAAGTAAAACCATGCCGGTTAGCTCAGGGGGCTGTTGGGGATGTCCGCGGCATCCCGAACAGCTCTGGGACACGAGGAATGTCTTCTACCTTGCCTCCTGGTGTCCAATCGCCGAATGACTGCTCAGTGCCTGAGATCCAGGCATGAGCAATCAAGCGGCAGAATCCTTGATCACTGGTTTCCTATGAGAAACCAGTGATCAATGTAAAAGATCAGTGTGTGCAGTGTTATAGGTCCCTATGGGAGCTATAACATTGCAAAAAAAAGTTGAAAAAAAAAAAACTGTGAATAAAGATCATTTATCCCCTTCCCTAATAAAAGTTTGAATCATCCCCCTTTTCCCATTTAAAAAAAAACCAGTGTGAATAAAAATAAACATATATGGTATCTCCGTGTGTGGAAATGTCCGATTTATAAAAATATATTGTTAATTAAACCGCATGGTCAATGGCGTACGCGCAAAAAAAAAAGTCCAAAATAGTGTATTTTTGGTCACTTTTTATATCATGAAAAAATGATCAGCAAGTCCGATCAATACAAAAATGTTACCGCTAAAAACTTCAGATCATGGCGCAAAGAATGAGCCCTCAAACTGCCCCATACTCGGTAAAATAAAAAGTTATAAGGGTCAGAAAATTACAATTTTAAACGTATACATTTTCCTGCATGTAGTTATGATTTTTTCAGAAGTACAACAAAATCAAACCTATATAATTAGGGTATCATTTTAATCGTATGGACCTACAGAATAAAGAGAATGTGTAATTTTTACAAAAAAATGTACTGTGTAGAAACGGAAGCCCACAAAATTTACAAAATGGGTTTTCTTTTTTCAATTTTGTCTCACAATGATTTTTTTTCCATTTCTCCGTATATTTTTGGGTAAAATGACTGATGTCATTACAAATTAAAATTAGTGGCGCAAAAAATAAGCCATCATATGTATTTTTAGGTGCAAAATTGAAACAGTTGTGATTTTTTAAAGGTAAGTGCAAAAACGGAAAACCCCCTGGACCTTAAAGGGGTACTCCGCCCCTGGCATCTTATCCCCTATCCAAAGGATAGGGGATAAGATGTTAGATCGCCTTGGTCCCGCTGCTGGAGACCCCGGGGATCGCTGCTGCAGCACCCTGCTATCATTACCGCGCAGAGCGAGTTCGCTCTGTGCGTAATGACGGGTGATACAGGGGCCGGAGCTGCGTGACGTCATGGCTCCGCCCCTCATGACATCACGGCCCGTCCCCTTAATGCAAGTCTATGGCAGGGGGCGTGATGACCACCACGCCCCCTCCCATAGACTTGTATTGACGGTGGCGGGCCGTGACGTCACGAGGGGCGGGGCCGTGACGTAACGATGCTCCGGCCCCTGTATTGCACGTCATTACGTGCAGAGTGATCTTGCTCTGCGTGGTAATGATAGCGGGGTGCTGCAGCAGCGATCCCTGGGGTCCCCAGCAGCGGGACCCCGGCGATCTGACATCTTATCCCCTATCCTTTGGATAGGGGATAAGATGTCTAGGGGCGGAGTACCCCTTTAAGGGGTTAACAAAAAGTCATCAAACACCTGTGAGGTGTTAAGGCTCCCTGTACCCCTTGTTACGTTCCTTGAGGGGTGTAGTTTCCAAAATGGGGCCACATGTGGGAATTTCTTTTTTTTTGCGTTTATGTCAGAACCGCTGTAAAATCAGCCACCCCTGTGCAAATCACCAATTTAGGCCTCAAATGTACATGGTGCGCTCTCACTCCTGAGCCTTGTTGTGCGCCCGCAGAGCATTTTACGCCCCATATATGGGGTATTTCCGTACTCAGGGGTAATTGCGTTACAAATTTTGGTGGTCTTTTTTTCCTTTTACCGCTTGTGAAAATAAAAAGTATGGGGCAACATCAGCATGTTAGTGTAACATTTTTTATTTTTTTACACTAACAGGCTGGTGTAGACCCCAACTTTTCCTTTTCATAAGGGGTAAAAGTAGAAAAAGCCCCCAAAATTTCTTCCGAGTACGGAAATACCCCATATGTGGCCCTAAACTGTTTCCTTGAAATACGACGGGGCTGAGTGAGAGAGCGCCATGCGCATATGAGGACTAAATTGGGGATTGCACAGGGGTGGACATAGAGGTATTCTACGCCAGTGATTCCCAAACAGGGTGCTTCCAGCTGTTGCTAAACTCCCACTATGCCTGGACAGTCAGCGGCTGTCCGGAAATGCTGGGAGTTGTTGTTTTGCAACAGCTGGAGGCTCCGGTTTGGAAACACTGCCGTACAATAAGGTTTTACTTTTATTGGGGGGGGGGGGGAAAGTCTAAGGGGGTGTATGTGTAGTTTTTTACCCTTTATTATGTGTTAGTGTAGTGTAGTGTTTTTAGGGTACATTCGCACGGGCGGAGGTTTACAGTGAGTTTCCCGCTAGGAGTATACGCTGCCGCGAGAAATTTGCTGCAGTTCATACTTGTACCCTGTACATTCACATGGGGGGGGGGGGGGGGCAAACCTCCAGCAGTTTCAAAACTACAACTCCCAGCAGGTACTGACAGACTGTGCATGCTTGTACTTTTGCAACAGCTGGAGGCACACTGGTTGGAAAACCTTCAGTTAGGTTCCTTTACCTAACTCAGTATTTTCCAACCAGTGTGCCTCCAGCGGTTGTGAAACTACAACTCCCAGCATGTACTGATCGCCAAAGGGCATGTTGGGAGATATAGTTATGCAACAGCTGGAGGTATGCAATTACAACTCCCAGCATGCCAAGAGAGCTGTTTGCTGTTTGGGAATGCTGTGATTTGCAGTTTTACAACATCTGGAGGCTACAGTTTAGAGAGCCCTGCACAGTGACCTCCAAACTGTGATCCTCCAGCTGTTGCAAAACTGAAAATCCCAGCATGCCCAAACAGCAAACAGCTGTCTGGGCATGCTGGGAGTTGTAGTTCTGCAATAGCTGGAGGGCTACAGTTTAGAGAACACTGTATAGTGGTCTCAAACTGTAGCCCTCCAGATGTTGCTAGGCAACTCATCGACTTCCGTAGGATCCAGGGAGCCACATCGCTGTCCTCTTCTGCCACCGATCACCGCTGCCGATCACCGCCCGCTGCCGCCGCCGATGGGTGAGTGGACTTCGGCGCCGGTTCTCGTCGGTTTCCCCGTTCTGCCTAGTCCACTGTGGGTGAGCAGAATGGGGAAACCGAAAGTTAACCCTCCCGCCCCCGATCTGCAATTGGTCATCACTTCTTGACGACCAATATCAGGGATAGGAGGGGTGGCACCCCTGCCACCTCACTCCTATCCCTTCAGGGGGATCGTGGGTGTCTTGGACAACCCCGATCCCCCTTATTTTCCGAGTCACCAGAGACCCATATGACCTGGAATCGCAGCTAATCGCCGGAGTGAATTAACTGGTGATTTGCGGCGGTCGCCGACATGGGGGGGGGGGTTCATGGCATTTGCACGGGGTGCCTGCTGATAGATATCAGCAGTCACTGCGTTCCCCGCGCGGCAGGAACGAAATTCCCAAAGACGTCCAACCTTGGTTCTTAACTACCAGGTAGATAAGACGTACACGTACGTATTTGGTCCTTAAGGGGTTAAAGGCATTGTGGTAACCACCGGGTCTATGGTGAGAGTGGTGGGATCAGATGTTATTAACCACGTGGGTTGGATGGTATTAACTCCTATGTGTTTGTGACTTCATTGTGCTTTTCGGGTTCCGGAACACCACACGCCCAGATTCTCTGCATATCCCACGAGCTAGTAGTGAATAAAGAGTCCACAACCGGTTATAGGTAAACGGAGGCTTTACTGAGTAGAAGACAGGTGTAATTATCTTCACAGCTAACGCCAGAATTCGCAGAGAGATGGCCAGTACCCAGAGGACCTTGCAGCTGGTTGGGCCATTACTTGTAACAAACTTGACTTTGTCTTGTACTTAGACTTGACTTGTAATTAGACTTGACTATGTGCAGGACTTGACTAGATGTAGTGACAGCAGACATAGACTTGAAACTTACTGGAGAGACTTGTAGCTTTTGGGGTACTCCAGATGCTGATCACTTGACTCTAAGGCCTCTGGTGCTTGCTGCCACAGCAAAGACTTGTTCTCAGCAGCATGTGGTAAAGCTAAGAGAGTTTATATCAAAGAGGAGTGAATTGTAAAGGCCACCCCTTTATATAGTGGGGGCTGGACTAAAGCCCATTGGTCAAGCTGTGGGTCATAGGTTAAGCTGGTGCTCTCTGGGAGAACATTTTACAACAAATCATGTAACTGCATAACATAACATGTGACAGGCTTACTCACAGGTCCTTGAGACCTCCACAAGTCCTGTATACTATCTAGACATAGGGATCCTGTCTAAGCATTAAAGGAACATACAAACATTTATTAAACCAACAGGGAGACAACAGGGGGAGACCCTGCAGGGGAGCCCCCAGGGACTCAACCTGACAGGGCCTACAGGTAGTATAGGACCATGTACCTGTACTGGGACATTACAGCATTAGAACAGGTTTTGGGCTTTGCGAACTATTACAGAAAATGTATTTAAAAAATGTATATTGTTGCAAAACCATTGATTGATTTAACTCACAAAGGGGCAGATCTGGTTAACTGGTCTATGGAGGCGGAGGCAGCTTTTGAACTTCTCAAGATATGTTTAATCTCCACTCCGATATTAGTCACCAGATCAGACCAAGCCCTTTTTTTTTTTAAAGTTGATGCTTCTGAAGTTGGTACTGGAGCTGTATTGTCACAGGGTACTGCTTCTGTGACTAAGTTACGTCCTTGTGCATTTTTCTCTCGAAAATTTTACACACCTGAACAAAACTATAATGTTGAAAATCGAGAACTTTTGGCTTTTCAGGAGTGGAGACATTTTCTTGAGGGGGCAGTTCATCAGTTCATCAGTAATCACTGACCACAAAAATTTAACCTTGAATCTGCCAAACATCTCAATCCTCGTCAAGCCCAGTGGGCCTTGTTCTTTACTCAGTTTAATTTTGTTATTACTTACCGTCCGGGTACTAAGAATGTCAAGGCTGATGCCTTATCTCGGAGTTTCAGTGCTCCTCAGCCTATTGATTCTGATCCAGAGACTGTTCTCTCAGAAGGTGTGGTTATTTCGGCAGTATGCACAGATTTAACTTCTGAGATATTGAACAATCAAGGCTTGGTTCCTCCTGAGATTCCTAGAGGCAAGATCTTTGTACCTAGTCAGTTTCGCCTCCGTATTATTGAAGTGTGTCATTGTTCCCCGTTAGCAGGTCATCCTGTCATTCGGGGTACAAAGAAATTGCTTCAAAGGAAATTCAGGTGGCTCTCTCTCAACAGGGATGTGGAGGCTTTTGTTGCTTCTTGTAAAATTTGTGCTCGAGCAAAAACTCCTTGGACATGTCCAGCAGGAGAGTTTTGTCCATTGTCCATTCCCAAAAGGCCCTGGACTCATATTTCTATTGATTTTATGACTGATCTACCTCTATCTGTGGGAAAAACCATTCTGTGGGTTGTGGTGGACAGGTTCAGTAAACAGTGTCATCTTGTTCCCTGAAAAATCTCTTTTCGGCCAAAGTTCTTGCTGATTTATTTTAAGACATGTTGTTAGATACCATGGGGTTTCGGAAAATTTTGTTTCTTATCGTAGGGTACAATTTGTTTTTAAATCTTGGCAAGCTTTTTGTAAACAGTTGGGTGTTGAATTATCTTTTTCATCCGCTTTTCATCCTCAATCTAACGGTCCAACAGAAAGAATTAATCAAAATGTTGAACAGTACCTTAAATGTTGCGTAGCAGATAGACAGGATGAATGGGTATCTTTTCTGTCTCTTGCTGAGTTTGCCTTGAATAATCGAGAGAATTCTTCTACTGGTGTGTCACCATTCTTCTGTGTATATGGATTTCATCCACGGTTTTCTTCCTGTACTAATAGTGTTAATGATAATCTAGAAGTCAAGACTACCATGAGTAAACTGTACACAGTTTGGGCCCAGGTTCCGAAGAACCTGAGAAATGCCCAAGAAGTACAAAGTAAATTTGACATTAAATTTGGCATTAAATTTAAAGTAGGTGATAAATTGTTGTTATCTACAAAAAATTTACATCTCAAGGTTCCATTTAAAAAGTTGGCTTCTAGGTTCTTTGGGCCATATGAGATAATTGAGGTTATTAATCTGGTCTGTTACAGATTAAATTTACCTACTTAATTTAAGGTCCATAATGTGTTCCACTGTTCTTTATTAAAATTGTATGTTCCTACACAGTCTCCAGTTTTGGTGCCTCCTTCTCCAGTTGAGATCGATGGAGAACTGGAGTATGATGTCTCCAAAATATTGGACAGTCGTATGGTGCACAATTTGATCCAATATTTGGTTCACTGGAAAGGGTATGGTCCAGAGGAGAGGTTGTGGGTTCCAGCCTCTTCTATTCATGCTTCAACCCTGGTAAAAAGATTTCACGACTCTCACCCGGACAAATCCAGACCCAAAATGAAGGATCCAGTGGTCCCTCCTAAAAGGGGAGGGGGGTACTGTCAGAACCTGTGGGGTTAAACAGTTCTGACAGTTCTCTCTGTTTTATTTTTGTTCTTGGGTTATGCCCAGCTGCCTGGACTGGCCAGCTGACTATGATGAGATCACCTGGTCTGGCTCCTATTTAAGCTGGCAGTCTGCTCTCATACTTCGCCTGCGAAAGAGCTCCTACTCCTAGCTAGCATTGGTATTGTATCTTGAACTTCTGGCATATTTGACCTATTGGCTCTGCTCTCTGACTCTTTTCCTGTTTCTGCAATTTGGCATTTCTGTAATCTCTTGGTATTGACTTGGCTTGTGGACTTTGGCTTATTGTGTGTGTGTATGTTTAGTTATTATTTCTGTTAGTTTGTGTGATTCCATACTGTGTCCCGACCTCCGTCTTTATTATAGTTTATTTTGTTGAGGTTTGACTCCCTGCACGTATTCAGGCAGGGACTGTGGTTGTGGACCCGTTGCCTAGGGTGGGTACGTAAGTAGGCAGAGCAAATGGGAGCGGGTGAGTTTAGGGCTTCACTCTTCCCTGCCCATATGTAACATGTGTTTTGTGATGATCTGTGCTGATACAATTGTGTTTGGCTCTGCCTGCGAGAAGTAGCCTGGTATGAGTGAGGCAACAGCTGTTTCACTCCTTTATTGGTGCTTCATCTGATGAAGCACCAATACAGGTGTGAAACGGCTGTAACCTCACCTCTGTGTATAATTGCGTCCTGGTTGTAGGCAGGTATCTGTGATGTTTGCTGACCACTAATAAAGAGAAAAGTATCTTGGAATTCTTGGTGAGTGCCTTCTAAATATATTTTTTTGATGGATCCTGCCCATTTGTGTTTTTCCAGATCTTTAATTTCAACAACAATTCAAAAGTAAAGTAAATCAAAGTTATTAAGTTAATATAGACCATTTTAATCTTGTGTAGTAGAGGCATTTATAAGATATCAGCAGATGTTACAATATGAAAGAGTTAAAACTTGCACAATGGAGGAGGTTTTGCATCGTATAAAACACCAACAAAGTGCAATATTGTCTTTAAGTAGACTCAAATATCTGATCTTGAGTACTGTCCCTACACTTTTGAAGGAATGAAGTATGCAATAGTTTTTCTACCAATTTCCATATATTTCCATTTCAATTGCAAAATTCTCAATCAAATGCAAATTTTTGTTAAGTATTCAGAAAGTTCATTATTTTCTGTTAATAATATTTTCCTCAAGCATACAATACTGAGCCTCAGCCACTAATATGGAAAGTTCAGAGAGTGTACTGTACATAAAGGGGTTATGGTGAATTCTCCTTTCGATTCTCTAAGGTTAATACATTCTGTGACCTTGAATACACAAAAATAAATTATTTGAGGATCATAGAATCACAAAAAAGAAAAAAAATTCAATATAGATACGGGGAGGGGATTGTGACATTAACAATGAATGATTATTTTACAACCTTAATAGGTCAAGAAAGCTTTTCTAGAATGGACAGTGAGATTATTTATTGCCATATCTTTTCACTCATTCATAATGTGTCCCTCCTTCAGTCTAGTGACAGAAACCTTCTGTAAGCAGATTAAATACGGTCATCTGTTTTAATTTAACTTTAAAAAAGGTCAATTAAGGGACAGTATTTTATAGCACGAGTTTGTATTAGGCCACTTCTTTGTTTCATTTCATGGATAAGTGGATAACTAGATAAGTGATCCTAAGAGACAACCCATACCTAATACAAAGTTTAGTACAAAAGAAAATAAATATATGAATCTCAAAGACAGCATAGCTATAATACACTATTCTATGTATGATTTTACTGTATGATACTATCTTATACTTGAATAATACAGCAGCATACAAGGAGCAAATATCACCACTACTGTTACTGAACAAATACTAAACCCAATATTATAAATAACACCACTACACAAGGGACAAATAATACCACCAGACCATGACACCCCATATTGTGCCCCCACACTGTTTTAAGGCCCTTATACTGTATCTCAACACTATAGTTAGGCCCCCATATGTGCCCTTACAATGTAGTAAGGCCACGTAATCTGCCCCCACACTGTAGCCCACCCAAGCTGACCCCTTACATAAGTTACCATATTAGTTTCTGGCTCAACACTGTTTTGCATGCATCAGTATTTTAGGGGGAGAATCGAAAACAAGGCTGTCTCTGGTTGGCTGAGCATCTACCAACCAGTGTCAGGCTTAATTTTATCACACCTGAGACAAATCTGTTCTTTGCTCTACTAGCTTTCATTTGGAGTTGTCATGTCAGATTTTAGATGGGTTCTAGCAGCGTAACTGAACTTTCTGACTTTCCCATTGTTGCTCCAGTACATAGTAAAGCATGCGCCTATGCATGCAGAGAAAATGGAGCAATCCTACCTCAACATCCTCCAGTGGGAAATTCAGACTCTGTCTTTAATGACTATTATTTGCAAAACAGCAAAAAGGTTTGTACTGTTTGACTTCTAGGAGGGTGGACCTATATTCATATTATGTTCCCCTGAAAGAGGCTACTGTGCTGACAGATCTACATAAAACAAAGAGAAAGATATATATAACTAGACTGATAGATAGATAGATAGATAGATAGATGGATGGATAGACAGATAGAGTTATATCCAGCCAGTTGCCATGAAGTAATTTCACTGGAAGTTGAATTGGTTTTGAAATAATATAATTCTGACTTAAATCAGAGGGTGGTACCATTTGCTGAAATAAACGTAAAAAATGGTGTGACCCAGGGCAAGTCAGTAATCTGTATATTTCACATCAATGGTATTTTTTATTTTATTTTTTTACTCTAGCTTCTTTTCATAAACAGTAAAATACATACGTGGTGGTTTAGCCCTTGCTCCATTCATGTTAGGCAATGGTAATTGAAAAGCTTCTTTAAAGGTGATAATAATAATAATCCAATACACTCTTCCTGATATTACATTCTGCCAGCATCTGATTTTTTGACCTCAGCTCTGACTGATCTCCCCTTACAGAGTAACCCTCTGAGTGGTCTTTATCATGAAGATAGCCAGCACATCTTGGTTTGATACACAGCAGATAACGAATGATCCCTTCCAGTGGGAAATGAACCTTGCCCCCCAAGATATATCATTCTTAAGGAATACAAAAGCTTAACTAATGAACTTCTAAGATGAACTTGAAATGACCCGCAAGACAAAAGCTGTGAGCACTTTTATTGAGAGGCAGTGAATAGGGAGTTCAGTTGGATGGAATGGGCACTGGAAACGAGAGTTTGGTGACGGCGGGAACAGATGCTGAGTTGTAAAACAAAACGTGACATGTTCACAGAGCACAGCCTAATCTAATCAGAAGCCATTGAATCCACAATAGCTTTCCTAAAATGAAGGGGTAACGTAATACAGAGCACTAAACTGAAAAAGAATTATCTTCGGATGAAAAATGGCCGTACACTGAATAATGATTATCTTCCCTATTGCATTACAAAATGTAACTGAATGTATAGTACTGCTTAGCAACCTATAAAATCCGGAATCCATGTAACAGATTACACTAGAAATATATCTAGCAATTTTTTAAGGCTTATGGCTTGCTCTCTATCAGCAGGTGGATGATTTATTTTGTATCAACATTTTAAATAAATACAATAAATATTTCAAACTTCAGCTCAATGCAGGCAATATCTGATAAAAAGCTGGGCTAAGGAAATAATATTAAAGTTATGAAATAGATGCAGAACTGCAGGTTGTGGAGGCTTATCACATTTATCTTTTACATTAATAACATGAGATTTAATATAAAACAAACAAACAAAAAGAACAAAAAGAACCTACATTCCTAGATTGGTCCGTCAAAAGTAAAGATGTTAAAATGTATAACAAATTCTTTGTTTAAATTATGCACAATAACATTTGTACCTAAACAGACTAGTAGGAATGATTATACCATTGTGCTGAGCAGACTTATTACATGCTTCTTTTTATGCCTGCACTCTAGAACTAAATAGAGCCATTTAGCATTAGAATATATATAATGTGTCACAGTAATTAAATAAGCACCAGATCATTTATCAGAAGCAAAAGAAAAAACTGAATTTAATGCTAATTTGTCAGCATTTGTGGGTTTCAAACACCGTATGGTCATTTATTTCCCCTGCTCATGGCTGTACCCTTGAGGTATTGTATTATTCTGGAACATAATGGGGAATGTAATATAATGGGGCCTTGTGATTTATAGTGTGCGGGCTATTCTGTTTTGACATTACTACTGTGCTTAAACATACAGTGGCTACAATTGTGGCATGCAAACAGCTGGAACAATGATATATATGCCAAGCTAGGGAAAGTCATGTTGACATCTGTTATTTTTCCTTTAGATATATTTATTTTATGATTATTCAAAACATTTTATTCATCATGGAAAACCAAATGAGAAATAGAGCAACATTAAGCTATTGTATTTGATTTGTAGTATGCACATGGCTAAAAGAATTAGTAAAGCCTATGCTTTAATATTTCTTAATGAATCATTAAAGGGTACTCTGGCAAAAGGGTGCTTTTTTTTTTTTAAATTAAGATCCCCAGCCTGCTTCTTATAAAAAAAAAAAACTTTACTTACCTCCTTTGTTCCCCTGTTGCCTCTGCTCTGGTCCCTTTTCCGATCCTTTTTCTGGTGTCGGGGGGGGGGGGGGGGGGTCAATAGGTCACAGCGCAGCTCAGAAAATCATTTGCCACAGTGGTATCCTGCCTCTGCCAGTGATTGGCTGCTTGGCAATGTGATATATTCACGGAATGCCTTGGGGACAGAGCCCATTATGACCCTAAGGACGGGAGCATTTTTTTCAAATCCGATCTCTATCACTTTATGCATTAATAACTCTGGCATGCTTTTGCTTATAAATTTGATTCTGAGATTGTTTTTTCGTGATATATTCTACGTTATGTTAGTGGTAAATTTTTTTTGCATAATTTCTTGGTGAAAAATTTAAAAATTTCAGGAAAAATTTGAAAATTTAGCATTTTTCTAACTTTGAAGCACTTTGCTTGTGAGGAAAACGTACATGTCAAATAAATTACATATTGATTCACATATAAAATATGTTAACTTTATGTTTGCATCATAAAGTTGACATGTTTTTACTTTTTGAAGATATCAGAGGGCTTTTTATGCAGCAATTTTTCACAAAAATTTTAAAATCAGAATTTTTCAGGGACCAGTTAAGTTTTGAAGTGAATATGAGGGTCTTTATGTTGGAAATCCCCTATAATGGACCCCATTATGGAAACTGCACCGCTCAAAGTATTCAAAATGACATTCAAAAAGTTTTTTAACCCTTTGGGCATTTCACAGGAATAGCAGCAAAATGGAGGAGAAAAATCTAAATAAAATGTAATTAAAATAAACATGTTATTGTACCCCAAAGGGGTAAAAGGTAAAAAGGCCCCCCAAAATTTGTAATTCATTTTCTCTCAAGTAAGTAAATACCTCATATGTGGATGTAAAGTGCTCTGTGGGTGCACTAGAGGGCTCAGAAGGGAAGCAGCAACAATGGGATTTTGGAGAGCGAATTTTGCCAAAATGGTTTTTGGGGGGCAGGTCACATTTAGGAAGCCCCCATGATGCCAGAACAGTAAAAAAAACACATGGCCCACTATTTTGGAAACTACCCCCGTCAAGGAACATAACAAGGGGTAAATTGAGTCGTCATACCCCACAGGTGATTGACGAACTTTCGTTAAAGTGGGACGTGAAAATGAAGGAGTAATAGGAGAAAATGCCCCCCAAAATTTGTAACCCCATTTCTCTCGAGTAAGGAAATACTTCATATGTGGATGTAAAGTGCTCTGTGGTACACTAGAGGGCTCAGAAGGGAAGGAGCTACATTGGACTTTTGGAGAGCGAATTTAGCTGAAATGGTTTTGGGGGGCGTGTCACATTTAGGAAGCCCCCATGATGCCAGAACAGTGAAAAAAATAAAAATAAATAAAACACATGGCCCACTATTTTGGAAGCTACACCCCTCAAGGAACATAACAAGGGGTAAAGTGAGCCTTAACACCCCACAGGGGATTGACGAACTTTCGTTAAATTGGGACGTAAAAAAATGTAGATAAAGTGCTCTATGGGCAAAAGACAATGCTTAAAAGAGAAGGAGCGCCATTGGGCTTTTGGAGAGAGAATTTGGTCGGAATGGAAGTCAGGGGCCTTGTGCATTTACAAAGCCCCTGTGGTGCCCCCCCACATTTGACCCCATTTTGAAAACTACACCCCTCACAGAATTTAATAAGGGGTGCAGTGAGCATTTACACCCCACTGGCATTTGACAAATCTTGTGGGCTGTGCAAATGAAAAATAAAAATTTTCCTTTTTATAGACGACTGTTCAAAAAAATCTATCAGACACCTGTGGGGTGTAAATGCTCCGTGAACCCCTTGTTACATTCCATAAGGGGTGTAGTTTCCAAAATGGGGTCACATGGGGGGGGGTCCACTGTTATGGCACCATGGGGGCTTTGTAAACGCACATGGCCTTCAATTCCAGTATAATTCTCTCTCCAAAATGGCGTTCCTCTTCTGAGATCCGTAGTGCACCAGCAGAGCACTTTACATCTACATATGGGGTATTTCTTACTCAAAAGAAATGGTGTTACAAATTTTTTGGAGGCTTTTTTCCTATTACCCCTTGTGAAAATGAAAAATTTGGGGTAAAACCAGCATTTCAGGAAAATTATTATTATTATTTTTTATTTTCACGTCCAATTTTAATGAAAATTTGTCAAAGACCTGTGGGGTGTTAAGGCTAACTATACCCCTTGTTATGTTCCTACAGGGGTGTAGTTTCCAAAATGGAGTTTGGTTTCCAAAATGTGGGTGTATATTTTTTTTGCGTTCATGTCAGAACTGCTGTAACCAGCCACCTCTGTTCAAATCAACAATTTAGGCCTCAAATGTACATGGCGCTCTCACTCCTGAGCCCTGTTGTACATCCGCAGAGCATTTTAAGTCCACATATGGCGTATTTCCATGCTCGGAAGAAATTGCGTTACAAATTAGTTTTTTCTTCTCCTTTTACCTCTTGTGAAAATGAAAAGTATGAGGCAACACCAGCATGTTAGTGTTTTTTACACTAGCATGCTGATGTAGCCCCTATCTTTTCATTTTCATAAGAGTTAAAAGGAGAAAAATCCACCGATAATTTGTACGGAAATACCCCATATGTGGCACTAAACTGTTGCCTTGAAATACGACAGGGCTCCAAAGTGAGAGAGCGCCATGCGCATTTGAGGCCTAAATTAGGAATTTGCAATAGAGGCGGACTCGGATACAAGGATGAGGATTGTCTCCACCCAAAACCTACGGCAGTGTTTCCCATGGCTGTCCGGCAATACTGGAAGTTGTTACTTTGCAACAGCTGGAGGCTCTGTTTAGGAAACACTGCCATATGAGACGTTTTCAATTATTATTGAGGGGGGGTGGGGTCGGATGGACGTGTAAGGGTATGTATGTAGTGTTTTACTTTTCATTTTGTGTTAGTGTAGTGTTTTTAGGGTACATTCACACAGGCGGGGGTTCACAGTGAGTTTTCCGCTGGGAGTTTCAACCGCTGCGGAAAAATTGCTGCAGCTCAAACTTGTAGAAGGAAAACTCACTGTAAACCCCTGCCCATGTGAATGTACCCTGTACATTTACGTGGGGGGGGGGAAGAACCTTCAAAACCGCAACTCCCAGCATGCACTGACAGACCGTACATGCTTGGAGTTGTAGCTTTGCAACAGGTGTAGGCACACTGGTGGGGAACCTCTGAGTTAGGAAACAGACTCTAGCTCAGTGATTCCAACCCGTGTGCCTCCAGCTATTGCAAAATTACAACTCCCAGCATGCACTGACAGCTGAAAGGCATGCTAAAGGTTGTAGTTATGTAACAACTGTGGAAGAACAGTTTGGAGATCGCTGTGGTCTCCAAACTGTAGCCCTCCAGAGGTTGTAAAACTACAACTTTCAGCATGCACTGACTGCCTGGGCATGCTGGGAATTGTAGTTTTGCAATATCTGGAGGGCTACAGTTTGGAGACCACCATAAAATCTCTGCCGCTGCCGCTCCGGTGAGCCGGTCATGTCCCACCCGCTCTGCCCGGACTTCAATCGGTGGCAAGAGTGTGGGAAATTAACTTCAACAAAACTACCATTGGTCGGTCACCCCTGCCACCTCGCTCCTATCCTTTAGAATGGCTGGAGCTGTCTCTGACAGCTCCGATCACTCTAATTTTCAGGGCGATTGGGTCACCAGTGATCCGATTGCCCCGAAATCGCCACAAATCGCCGGTCTGAATTACCAACATGGTGGGGTCTCAGGATCCCCCTGGACATTGCCATGGGATGCCTGCTGATAGATATCAGCAGTTATCCCGGTCCGATCACTGTCCGGCAAGCGGTAGTGATTAGAAATACGCCTTCCATCCTTAAGTACCAGGATGGGAGGGCGTACCTGCATGCCCTCCGTCCCCAACAGGTTAAAGGGGTACTCTGGTGAAAAACAATATTTTTTTTAATCAACTGGTGCCAGAATGTTAACCAGATTTGTAAATTACTTCTATTTAAAAATCTGAATCCTTCCCATACTTAACAGCTGCTATATACTACAGAGGAAGTTCTTTTATTTTTAAATTTATTTTCTGTCTGACCACAGTGCTCTCTGCTGACACCTCTGTCTGTATCAGGAACTGTCCAGAGCAGGATAGGTTTTCTATGGGGATTTTCTCCTTCTCTGGACAGTTCCTGAGACAGAAAGAGGTGTCAGCAGAGAGCACTGTGGTCAGACAGAAAATACATTTTATAAGAAAATAACTTCCTCTGTAGTATACATCAGCTGATAAGTCCTGGAAGGATTAAGATTTTTGAATAGAAGTTGCTATATTTCTAAAATGAAAGTAAACATTGCGGGTTAGCTCAGTGGTGCTGTTCGGGACCGCCACAGTGAAATCGCGGTGTCCCGAACAGTTTGCAGGATAGGAAGAAGATCCCTACCTGCCTCCTCGCTGTCCGAGCGCCAAATATCTGCTCCGTGCCTGAGATCCAGGCAGGAGCAGTCAAGCGGCGATAAGGGTGGGTTAACACCACGATTTTCTATACAGTTTTTGGATACGTTTTTTAAAAAAAAATCTTATGCAACTGTACAGAAAACTGTAGCCATAGACTTTCCATTCAAAACCGTATGCACCATATTGCATACTGTTGTCTCCGTTTTTCACACCACACGGTTTTTTACTTTTTTTTTCTGGACAGAAAACCGTGGCCTACCACGTTTTTTGGTCCAGGTGAAAAACTGTTTTGACCCGTATACGTTTTTTTTTTAACATGGGAGTCAATGGGAACCGTACAGAACTGTATGTGTTTTTACCATACGGTTTTTGACTTTGCAAAGTTTTTTTTTCTTGGAATTTCAATCAAACAAGTGAAACTTTATTCATAATGGAGTGAAAAGTTCAAAACACATACTTTTTTTTCTTAAAAAACGGATGCAACCGGACATCACTTTTCAAACAGATAAAACAGATAAAACTTTGTACACACGTTTTGATACAGTTTAGTCAGGTTTTGAAGAATCCGTTTTTTTTTTCAAAAACCTGAAAAAAAACTGTATTGCAAAAACGTGGTGTGAACCCACCTTAACACTGATCAATGCCATGCTATTGCATGGCAGTGCTCAGTGTATGTAATCAGTGTGTGCAATGTTATGGTCCCCTATGGGGGCTATAACATTGCAAAAAAAAAAAGTGAAAATAAAGTGTTAATAAATGTGATTTAACCCCTTCCCTAATAAAAGTTTGAATCACCCCCCTTTTCCCATTAAAAAAAAAAAACTTGTGTAAATAAAAATAAAAATAAACATATGTAGTATCACCGCATGCGTAAATGTCCGAACTGTAAAAATATGTCGTTAACTAAACCGCACGGTTAATGGCGTACACGTAAAAAAAAATTTCCAAAGTCTCAAATGGCGTATTTTTGGTCACTTTTTATACCAAAAAAAAAAGAATAAAAAGTGATCAAAAAGTCTGATCAATACAAAATGGTACCAATAAGAACTTCAGATCATGGCTTATATGGAAAAAGAAAAGTTATAGGGGTCAGAAGAGGACATTTTTCAACGTATTAACTTTGGTGCATGTAGTGATCATTTCATTTAGTAGTACAATAAAATCAAACCTATAAAAATTGGGTATCCTTGCGACCGTATGGACATATAGAATAAATATCAGGTCCAATTTTTACCGAAAACTGCACTGTGTAGAAACGGGAGCCGCTAAAAATTACAAAATTGTTTTACTTTTTTAATTTTGCCCCACCAATAATTTCTTTCTGGTTTTGCCGTAGATTTTGTAGTGAAATTGTTAATGGTATTACAAAGTAACATTTTGGCCCAAAGAACAAGCCCTCACATGTACTTTTAGGTGGAACATTGAAAATATTATGATTTTTTGAAGGTGAGGAGGAAAAAAATAAAGTGCAAAAATTAAAAATCGCCAAAGAGGGAAAGGGTTAAAAAAAATGTTTTTCCCCGGAGTACCCCTTTAAGGGCTAGTCATCTGTGTGCCAACAGCTACAATGTCCAGAGATTGCTTTACATGTATTAGGGCTGGTATTTTTAGGGATAATTGAGCTTCCAGGTCCGTACTGCCAACCATCCCTAGACTCATGGATAGTCTCTATATGAACTGGACTTTGGGCCAATGTTTGTGATTAAATAAATATATTTTTAGAGTTTTTTCAGCTCTCATTTTTTGTATCAAAAACTAAATAATGGAGGCTGACAACAAGGACAAGAGATAAAATAACTGTATCGATAACACTTTGTTCTTCCTTTCCTATCAAATCCATGGAATTATGAATTCTTCAATATTAGAGAACTTTGCCTGTTTTAGACCAACTTGTGTGACAGTGAGTAGCCTATAGTCAATAGACAAAATGCTGTCTGTATATTGTGTTTGCCAAGTGGCTTGTTTGCTTTTTTCATGCATGATCTCTACTAAGTTCCATGGTATGGTACCTCTGACATTACAGCACATTCCGAGTGATAGAAAACTACAACCTATCTGCCAATGTGGATGGCACACAGGCAAATAATTGGTGGGCAAGACTTGTCAGAAAAAAAATCCCTTTCTATTCACTCATGACACATAACGTTACTTTAACACTGTTTAATTAGCATAGCAGAATCACTGGAGAACGTTTAGTTATTTCTCTAACATTCTGAATTTAAATTAAAACATTCCTTTGTACAATGTAATTGTAACCTTCCCCCATGTCTTTCGTAGGAAAGACAACATTACAATCATATTGCCATAGTAACAAATGTTGTTTTTCCAAGAAAACAATTATGATATAAGAAGATGCTATTAATATAACGGGACAGTAAAAAATAGATAAATGGGACATGTTTTCTAAAAAAAAAAACATTAAAAGAAAAACATTTAGAATGCTTTTATATACTTTTTTTTAAATAAAAGAAATAATAAATGTTCTATATGTCTCATATGCACAAAATCCTTTCAAAAAGTGAGCAAATGCATTTATTACCTGTTAGTTACAGTACAGTGCTATTATATTCCACAGAAAGCCTAGCTACACACTACAGAATTCCTGCCCAGAATTACAATTCAATATTTTTTCTATTTTTTTTTTCTAATATGCCCAGGCTGTGTTACAGAATAAAAAAATAAAAAAATGCCTTTGCTTACCTCTCTCAACTCTCCTGACTCAAACTAGCATCATACTAAGTAATATTAATGGCCTCATGGCAGAAGCGTCACTGGCAGCATCTAAATGGTTAACAGCCAGCGACTACAAATTCTGCGTGTTGGATATTAGCGGCCGCCCCCAGTTTCTGCCATTAGGCCCTAATATTAGTGGCCTCAGGTGGCGCCCCCTGGTATCAGAATGGGGAAACAGAGGTTACGTGGAAAACCCAGCCTACACTGAACCTAGGAATGCTGCTTGGCTCCACCTTCTTTTTGCCTCTATGGTACGCTGTCCAATACTTCTTCATGGCTGCTCAATGTAGCAGCTGTCTCTAAGATGAGAGTCTGCAGGGGATGGCTGACTGACAGATGTCAGTGCTCCTTTAAAGGGGTAATCCACTGGCCAGCATTCGTAACCAAATGTTCTGAATGCTGTTTTCATGCTGTGGGGGTTGGCCACACCCCTCGTGATGCCATGACCACGCCCATCAATGCAAGTGTGACACCCCCTCCCATAGACTTGCATTGAAGGATCCGCCTAGGTTTGTACATACAAAAGGGAGATCAATAGGGGATACTTTAATTAGAGGCGATATAGCCATTAAAAAGAAGGATACACAGAAATTTTTAGCTACCCCTAAAAAAGACACATTTGCATGCCTGTTGTGTATGCAGTGTAGTAGCATTATTAAAGGGGAAAATATCCATCATCCCAAAAAAGGACATAACATTCCAGTGAAAGGCTATTTAAGTTGCAATAGTGAGAACTTTATATACTTATTAAAATGCCCGTGTGGTATGGGCTATGTAGGGCAAACCAGTAGAATGATAAAAACGTGCATTGCTGAACATAAAAACGCTATAAGAAAAACATTGGAGAACAAAACCCATCCTATAGAAAATTAATTCGGAGAAACTTCAGTAGCTAAGCCCTTTTTAGAAAACAACCATAGGACCAGTGATTTAAGATGGCAAGTGATAGAACAGATAACACAAGGTGTGAATAGGGAGAGTAAGAAAAAACTGCTTTGGAAGCCCAGGAACTTTTTATATGTTGCATTGAGGGGGCTTGGCCGTGACATCATGAGGGGCGTGGCAAATCCCCGCACTGCAAAAACTGTACGTAACATTTGAGACCGAACGCTGGCCAGTGGAGTATCCCTTTAAAAATAATTCCTTTGGAAGCTCCTAGGACATATGGCCAAGTAGGTACTTCTAATTTACACCACCATTATCAGTTCTGTTCAGGGAACATGAACTCTGGACCAATGAGGAGCCGGTAGCCATGTGTTGTAAGCATCCTGTAATCATTGAAAAAATCTTCATAGATAACACTGAGGAAGAGAAGTCAAAATCAACCCCCATGCATGAAGTCCCCCTCCTGCAGAGAAGACAGTTCTGCCTGACCTCCTGTCCATTCAGCTGTCGTTAGCCACCTTTCGAGGTCCTGGTATGTGGTAAGTATTTGGGGGGGGGGGGTTAAGGTCAAATGGTTTCTTCAGAAAATTTTTTTATGTAGCTCTCTCTTATATTTGAATAATATGAGGGCTTTGCAATAAAATATGTTTAATTAGAAAAAAAATTGCCATTCCTTTCTTTACTGTCAACTGAATGGAGCATCACTGCATAAAAACCTTCATAAAATCGATTACTCAGAGAGGCATCCCTTACTGCAGCTCACAAAGCATTGGCCACAGTAAAAAAAAGCCCTTAAAGGAGTACTCTGGGATGTAAAAGTGTTTCCCTTATCCTAAGAATAGGGGATAAGTGTCAAATCATGGGGGAACCGACCACTGGAAACCCCACAATCCCGTGTACAACAACATGTTTTTAAAAATATAGAAAAAATCTACCCCCCATATAAAAATTTTAAACACCTCTCTTTTCCCATTTTTCAAATAAAACACTGTTAAAAAAAAAAATGAAAATGTACACATATTTGGTATCAAGACTTGTATAATTTTTTTAACCTATTAATTTATTACATTCTTTATCCTGCATGGTCAACGGCCTAAAAGCAAAAAAAATTCCAAATGCCAAGATTGCTGTAGGAGACCCCCACCGGCTCCGATCGCCGCCCCGATCACCGGTCCGCAGGTCGGTACTCCTGCTGGGTAAGGGTGAATGGGGCTGTTTCGGACACCCCCATTCACCCTTTTTTTCCACGTCACTGGGACACCAGAGACTTGATTGACCAGGAATTGCTGCAAATCGCCGGTCTGAATTGACCTCCAGGGGTTTGCACGGGTGCCTTCTGAATGATTTCAGCAGGTATCCCGTTCCGGTCCCCGCCCGGTGCGTGGCGGGGACCAAAATTCCCATGGGCGTACAGGTACGCCCTGAGTCCTTAAGTACCAAGGGGCCAGGGCGTACCCACATGTCCTGGTTTGGCGGTACTTCGCACACCAGGACGTACATTTACGTCCTGTGTATGACCGTGAGCATCGATCGCGTGGATGTCCGCCATTAACCCCTCAGATGTCGTGCTCTGTACAGATCACGGCATCTGCGGCAATGCGCATGATAAAATAGATGATCGGATCTCCCGCAGCACTGACGCGGCGATCCGATCATCTGTAATGGCAGGTGAAGGTCCCCTCACCTGCCTCCGTCCATCTCCCGGGGTCTCGTGCTCTGGTCTGAGATCGAGCAGACCAGAGCAGGAGATAGCCCATAATACTGATCAGTTCTTTGTACTATGCATAGCATTGAACAGTATTAGCAATCAAATGATTGCTATAGATAGTCACCAATGGGAACATAAAAAGTGTAAAAAAAAGTTGAAAAATGTAAAAATAAAAAGTAAAAAGAAAGTGAAAAATCCCCTCTCCCAATAAAAATTTAAATTGTCAGTTTTTCCCATTTTACCCTCAAAAAGCGTAAATTTTTTTAAATAAACATATTTGGTATCAACGCGTGCATTAATGCCCGAACTATCAAAATATAATGTTAATGATCCCGTACAGTGAATGACGTAAATGTAAAAAAATTTAAAATGTCCAAAAATACTGCTTTTTTTGTCACATTTTATAAAAAAAAATTATAAAAAATTATATAAAAGTTTTATATATGAAAATGTGGTATCAATTAAAAGTACAGATGACGGAACAAAAAATTTGCCCTCATACCACCCAATATATGGAAAAATGAAAAAGTTATAAGTGGTCAAAATAGGGCGATTTTAGATTACTGATTTTGTACAAAAAGTTTTAGATTTTTTTTAAGCGGTACAAAAATATTAAAGTATCTAGCCATGGATATCATTTTAATTGTATTGACCCACAGAATAAAGAACACATGTAATTTTTACCGTAACTTGCACAGTGTGAAACTGAAACCCTCCAAAATGTGCAAAATTGTGGTTTTCATTAAAATTTCCTCCCTAAAAAAATATTTTTTGGGGTATGTCGTACATTTTATGGTAAAATGAGAGGTTTCATTACACAGTACAATTGGTCACACAAAAAACAAGCCCTTATATGGGTCTGTAGATGGAAACATAAAAGAGTTATGGATTTTAGAAGGAGAGGAGGAAAAAATGGGCTTGGTCCTTAAGGGGTTAACAAATATCTTTCTCCAGCATCAGCAATGGCATATTAGTATTAATATATCGATCAGTCATCTGAAACATAAGGATCATCCTTATCATTTCCCCCCTAAAGATATTTGTTAAACATACACAACATCTTTCCCTATAATATACTCCGCCTAACAGTCTCAGGTTCAGGGGGAAAAAAGAAAAAAAACGGGTATGGGAGGCTTCACTGGTTTGAGACGAGCGGTTCCTAATGAACCACCCCCCTTTGTACCCAGACCAGTCCTTCACCTGGGACTCATATATATTAGCCCTACTCTACTGGAGCTACCAATGAGCACCAACACTACCACATGTCAGTGAATGCAATCTACATTTAACCCAAAGGGAAAACCATGGTTTAAAAAGCAGCACTTTTAAACTGAAAAAAGTACAGTATGTTCTACAGGGCCTGACAAAGGAAAGAAAAAAAAAAATTATACAAAACAGAAAAAAATGACTTAACAGTATCTTAGAAAAAACAAACCAAAACATTTTTGCCGGATTAATGGACATTCTGGAGTATGAAAACCTGCTTATGTAATTTTAAGGAGATGTAACAGGGGGGAAGAATAGCAGCCCACATACACAGCTGCTGTTGAACTCCTTTTTTTTATTTACCAAAATGTATTGCTGCAAATTTTTGATTACCATGATATTATATAGTTTGTCACTTATTAAACCATGATTTATTTAAAAAGGTTATACATCAGGAACATGGCGTGAGAGGCGTGTATCCATGTTGGTTTTTCTTCCAGCTTCACGGATGTAAGTCGGTGTGGTTGTAATATGCAAAACCCTGCTGATTGGGGGTGGTATACACAATGATTTGTTATTTTTTACCATAAGTACCAATTGATATAATTTCCATCCACATTGTAATATGGGCACAATTAATTAAGTACATTAATAATATATATGTGAGGCCTCTAACTAGAGATGAGCGAACTTACAGTAAATTCGATTCGTCACAAACTTCTCAGCTCGGCGGTTGCTGACTTTTCCTGCATAAATTAGTTCAGCTTTCCGGTGCTCCGGTGGGCTGGAAAAGGTGGATACAGTCCTAGGAAAGAGTCTCCTAGGACTGTATCCACCTTTTCCAGCCCACGGGAGCACCGGAAAGCTGAACTAATTTATGCAGGAAAAGTCATCAACCGCCAAGCCGAGAAGTTCGTGACTAATCAAATTTACTGTAAGTTCGCTCATCTCTACCTCCAACGTTAAGTAATGGGAAAGAGAAGATGCCCTGAGCATGAAGACTCCAGAACAACATGGACATTAAGTGGTTAAGTTTTGCTTCAACAGAATACAAGGAAAATTGGAGAATAATTTGACCTTAGAACAATCAACAACACCATTGTTTATAGCCAATGTCTGACTATGAAGGGCATTGCAGCTAGGACCTTAAGAGATAACCCAAACAAAGCTGATATGGTGCTTGAGAACTGGTGTTGAGCGGCATAGGCCATATTCGAATTCCCGATATTTCGCGAATATATGGACGAATATTCATCATATATTTGCTAAATACGCATATTCGTAATATTCGCGTTTATTTCCGCATATGCGAAAAATTCGCTTATGCAAAAATTAGCATATGCGGAAATTAGCATATGTGAAAATTTGCATAACCAACAATTTGCATATGCGAACATTTGCATATGCAAATGTTCGCATATGCGAAAATTCGCACGCCAGTCTCACACAGTAGTATTAGAGCCTTCT
Organism: Hyla sarda; assembly: GCF_029499605.1. Classification (NCBI taxonomy): domain Eukaryota; kingdom Metazoa; phylum Chordata; class Amphibia; order Anura; family Hylidae; genus Hyla; species Hyla sarda. The sequence continues at coordinate 103,373,367 of NC_079196.1, forward strand.
TTACACCACACAAGCTGGAAGCAGAGAGGGATGATCACTGTGATGTGTACTGTGAAAAAAAAAAGAATATTCGGAATTACGAATATATAGTGCTATATTCGCGAATATTCATGAATCCGCGAATATGCGATATTCGCGAATAAAAATCGAATTGCGAATATTCGCGAGCAACACTATTGAGAACATGGAAAAAAAATGGCCATGTCCAAACAACATTTAGCATTTTGGTATTTAGGGTTAAGATTTGAATGCATCTAAACATGGCTGCCAGGATCAAAATGGAGACTCCCGTCTCTCCACTTCATTCTGATCCTATCAAAATACACAACATATTTAAAACACCCCCCCCCCCCCCCTTTCACTTCCGTGAGGCAACAGGAAATTTACTCAACTGAAATGAAGGAAGGGTAAAATGTTCCCTATTATCATATATTGGAGAACATACCTTTAATTTAAAATAAATGGACCACAAATTGTGTGTGCTTTTACGACACGTACACCAATGTGCAAATATAATTATGCAACTTCACTTTCAGTGTATTAAATGTGGGTATTAGTTGTAAACAAGTAGTGAATATCTGTCCTGGCTCATGGATCGTACCCAGAGAGTGGTGGTCAATGATTTGTACTCTGATTGGTCCCCGGTTATTAGTGGTGTACCCCAGGGTTCAGTACTGGGCCCGCTGTTGTCTAATTTATTTATCAATGATATAGAGGATGGCATTAACAGCTCTGTTTCTATCTTTGCAGATGACACCAAGCTTTGTAGCACGGTACAGTCTATAGAGGATGTGTATAGGTTATAAGATGTCTGGGCATCCACTTGGCAAATGAGGTTCAATGTGGATAAATGTAAAGTTATGCATCTGGGTACTAATAACCTGCATGCATCGTATGTCTTAGGGGGGGATTAAACTGGCAGAGTCACTGGTAGAGAAGGATCTGGGTGTACTTGTAGATCACATACTTCAGAATAGCATGCAATGTCAGGCTGCTGCTCCCAAGGCCGGCAGGATATTGTCATGTATAAAAAGAGGCATGGACTCGAGGGACAGGGACATAATACTCCCCCTTTATAAAGCATTGGTACGGCCTCACCTGGAATATGCTGTTCAGTTTTGGGCACCAGTCCATAAAAGGGACACTGTGGAGCTGGAAAGGGTGCAGAGACGCGCGACTAAACTAATATGGGGCATGGAACATCTTAGCTATGAGGAGCGATTAAAGGAGTTACAATTGTTTAGTCTTGAGAAGAGACGTTTAAGGGGGGATATGATAAATGTATATAAGTATATTAATGGCCCATACAAAAAATATGGAGAAAAACTGTTACAGGTTAAACCCCCCAAAGGACGAGGGGGCACTCACTCTCCTCACTCTCAAGGGGCGACACGCCTTCTTTATCATAAGAACTGTGAACTTATGGAACAGTCTACCTCAGGAACTGGTCACAGCAGGAAAAATTAACAGCTTTAAAACAGGGTTAGATACATTCCTGGAACAAAATAACATTAACCCCTTAAGGACCAAGTCCATTTTCACCTTAAGGACCAGAGCATTTTTTGCACATCTGACCACTGTCACTTTAAGCATTAATAACTCTGGGATGCTTTTACTCATGAATTTGATTCCGAGATTGGTTTTTCGTGACATATTTTACTTTATCATAGCAGTAAAATTTCGTCGATACTTGCATCCTTTCTTGGCGAAAAATTCCAAAATTTCATGAAAAAATAGAAAATTTAGCAATTTTCAAACTTTGAAGCCCTCTGCTTGTAAGGAAAATAGGCATTCCAAATAAATTATATTTTGATTCACATATACAATATGTCTACTTTATGTTTGCATCATAAAGTTGACATGTTTTTACTTTTGGAAGACATCAGAGGGGTTCAAAGTATAGCAGCCATTTTCTAATTTTTCACAAAATTTTCTAAATCTGAATTTTTCAGGGACCAGTTCAGTTTTTAAGTGGATTTGAAGGGCCTTCCTATTAGAAATACCCCATAAATTACCCCATTATAAAAACTGCACCCCTCAACGTATTTAAAATGACAATTAGTAAGGAAGTTAACCCTTTAGGTATTTCACAGGAATAGCAGCAAAGTGAAGGCGAAAATTCAAAATCTGCATTTTTTACACTCGTATGTTCTTGTAGACCCAGTTTTTGAATCTTTATAAGGGGTAAAAGTAGAGAAATCCCCCCAAAATGTGTAAACCAATTTCTCTTGAGTAAGGAAATAGCTCATATGTGTATGTCAAGTGTTCGGCGGGCGCAGTAGAGGACTCAGAAGGGAAGGAGCGACTATGGGATTTTGGAGAGTGAATTTTTCTGAAATGGTTTTTGGGGGGCATGTCACATTTAGGAAGCCCCTATGGTGCCAGAACAGCAAAAAAAAAACTCACATGGTATACTATTTTGGAAACTACACCCCTCAAGGAACGTAACAAGGGGTCCAGTGAGCATTAACACCCCACAGATGTTTGATGACTTTTCATTAAAGTCGGATGTGTAAATGAAAAATGATTTTTTTCACTGAAATGAAGTTTTTTTCCCCAAACTTACCATTTTTACAAGAGGTAATAGGAGACAATGCCCCCCAAAATTTGTAACCCCATTTCTTCTGTGTATGGAAATACCCCATATGTGGATGTAAAGTGCTCTGTGGGCGAACTACAATGCTCAGAAGAGAAGGAGCGCCATTGGGATTTTGGTGAGAGAATTTGTTTGGAATGAAGGTCGGGGGTCATGTGCTTTACAAAGCCCCCCGTGGTGCCAGAACAGTGGAAACCCCCCCCCCACATGTGACCCTATTTCGGAAACTACACCCTTCAAGGAATCTAATAGGGATGCAGTGAGCATTTACACCCCACTGGCCTTTGACAGATCTTTGGAACAGTGGGCTGTGCAAATGAAAAATTAGATTTTTCATTTTTGCGGACAACTGTTCAAAAAATCCGTCAGACACCTGTGGGGTGTAAATGCTCACTGTACCCCTTATTACATTACGTGAGGGGGGAAGTTTTCAAAATGGGGTCACATGTGGGTGTTTTTTTTTTTTTGTGTTTATGTCAGAACCGCTGTAACGATCAGCCATCCCTGTGCAAATCACCTCAAATGTACATGGCGCTCTCACTCCTGAGCCTTGTTTTACGCCTGCAGTGCATTTTATGTCCACATATGGGGTATTTCCATACTCAGGAGAAATTGCTTTACAAATTTTGGGGGTCTTTTTTTTCCTTTCACCTCTTGTGAAAATGAAAAGTATGGGGCAACCCCAGCATGTTAGTGTAAAAAATGTAAAAACATTTTTACAATGACAGCTGGTATAGACCCCAACTTCACCTTTTCATAAGAGGTAAAAGGAGAAAAAGCCCCCCAAAATTTGTTAGGCAATTTCTCTTGAGTACGAAAATACCCCATATGTGGCCTTAAAATGTTTCCTTGAAATACGACAGGGCTCCGAAGTGAGAGAGCGCCATGCGCATTTGAGGACTAAATAAGGGATTTGCATGAGGACGGAACCGGATGCAAGAATTACACTTGCCTCCGATACCAAAAATACCCTATGGCAGGGTTTCCCAAACAGGGTGCCTTCGGCTGTTGCAAAACTTCCAGCAGGCCTGGAAAGTCAATCGCTGTCTGGCAATACTGCGAGTTGTCTTGCAACAGCTGGATTCTCCGTTTTGGAAACAGTGTCATACGAGAAATTTTTTATTCTTATTTGGGGGGGGGGTGAAGGGGGGCTGTGTAGGGGTATGTGTATATGTAGTATTTTACTTTTTATTTTATATAACGTAGTATAGTGTAGTGTTTTTAGGGTACACTCACACGGCCGGGGTCTACAGCGAGCTTTCCGCTGAGAGTTTGAGCTGCGGCGGAAAACTTGCTGCATCTCAAACTTGTATCATGAAGTTTGCTCTAGACCCCCGCCCGTGTGAATGTACCCTGTACATTCACATGGGGTGTGTGTGTGTGTCAAAACTCCAGCTTTTGCAAAACTACCACAACCAGCATGCCCTTTGGCTGTCCGTGCATGCTGGGGGTTGAAGTTATGCAACAGCTGAAGGCACACTTGTTGCAAAACACAGTTTGTTACTTAACTCAGTGTTTCGCAACCAGTGTGCCTCCAGCTGTTGCAGAACTACAACTCCCTGCATGTACAGTCTATCAGTGCATGCTGGGAGTTGTAGTTTGAAACAGCTGGAGACACACTGGTTGCGAAACACTGAGTTAGGTAACAAACTTCGCAACCGGTGATCCTTCAGCCGTTGCAAAAACTACAACTCTCAGCATGCAGTGACAACTGAGGGCATGCTGGGACTTGTAGTTATGCAACAGCTGGAGGCATACTACTAACACTCCCAGCATGCCCTCTGGCTGTCCGTGCATGCTGGGGGTTGTAGTTATGCAACAGCTGGAGGCACACTGGTTGCAAAACACTGAGTTTGTTACTTAACTCAGTGTTTCCCAAAAAGGGTGCCTCCAGCTGTTGAAAAACTACAACTCCCAGCATGCCCAGACCGCCGAAAGACATGTTGGGAGTTAGTTTTGCAACATCTGGAGGGTCACAGTTTGGTGACCACTGTGCAGTGGTGTCCAAGCTGTAGCCCTCCAAATGTTGCAAAACTTCAACTCCAAGCATGCCCAGACTGTCCAGCCATGCTGGGAGTTGTAGTGCTGCAAAATCTGAAGGGCCATATGTTACAGAACTACAACTCCCAGCATGCCTGGACTGTCTGGGCATGCTGGGAGTTGTAGTTTTGCAACATCTGTAAGAGCACAGTTTGGACACCACTGCACAGTGGTCTCCAAACTGTGGGCCTACAGATGTTGCAAAACTACAACTCCCAGCATGCCCAGACAGTCTTTGGCTCTCTGGGCTTGCTGGGAGTTGCAGTTTGGCAACTCCTGGAACGCAGCAGTGAAGATCACTTACCGCTGATCTTCACAGCTCTGTCCGCCGCTGCCTCCGCCGGTACCGCCGCGGGTCCCGCTGCGATCGCTGGTCCCGGGACACAATCGCTGGTCCCGGGACACGATCGCTGGTCCCGGGACACGATCGCTGGTCCCGGGACCCTCCGCCATCTTCCCCCAGCTCTGCCCCGACATCCAGGGTCGGGGTAGAGCAGGGATTTCACCTTTAACCCCCTGCCCCCCTCCTGCCATTGGTCGCTAGTCCTAACGACCAATGGCAGAGGTTTAGGAGCGAGGTGGCAGCTGCCACCTCGGTCCTATCCCTTCAGGATGATCGGAGCAGTCTTTGACTGCTCCGATCATCGTTATTTTCTGGGCGATCGGGTCACCAGAGACCCAATCAGCCTGGAACCCCGCAAGTCCTTGTCATTAGTCAGTCACTAACTGACTGACTAATGACAATGATCTGCAGCAGGGGACCAGTCTGATTGGTCCCCTGCTGCATAGTGTCATCGGTCAGCTGTCCAGGACAGCTGAGATTACGTTTCTATCACCATGCCAACGGACATTTTGATAGAAAATGTATTGGACGTGTATGCACGTCTATTTGCGTTAAGTCACAGAAAAAATGGACGTGTATACATGTCCATTTGCGGGAAGGGGTTAATGCTTATGAAGAAATATAAAATCCCATCCCTTCCCCAATATCGCGTCACATCCCTACCCTTCAACTCCCTGGTTGAACTTGATGGACGTATGTCTTTTTTCAACCGTACTAACTATGTAACTATATGTCCTAAGCAAAGCTGCCAAAAGGGAAAGAAGGAGAAAGAGGACAAAAAATTATCATTATGTTGTTATTCACTTCAAAATTGATATCATTCAAATAAATGCAATGTAGAATATATAGGTTTATCACATTGTCTACGCAGGTCCTATAAACATACTCAGTTTAAAACAGTAAATATATATATATATATATATATATATATATATATATATATATATATATATATATATATAGATATATATATATATAGCAACAGGTTGGTTGGTTATATATATATATATATATATATATATTCTTTAAATGTGACTTTTGAGGAGGCCCCACCCCTTTCTCCTCCCAATCCCCTACGTCACCAGTCACCACCCCTTTGAGTTTGGCCCTCTGCTTTCCCTCAAGCCAGGTCAGTCTACAACATTTGAACATCCAGTGTCTGACTGGATTTCTGTGTTATTTCACATCAGGAGACATATAAGACACATGTAACATGTAACATTTCCGACATACAACACACAGGGCCCACATAACAAACAGGGCCCATATTCTCACCAAAAATGCAAAAGAATAAAAAATATATAGAGCTCTTTCAGGGGGAAAAAAATAGCTGATTTTAAATATTTAGTTAATATTTATCAATTAAATAGTGATCACTTTCTTCCTTTTTATCTTATTTTAAAAACTTCTCTTGTTACTTCTGTAATATTATCAGACAATTAATTGCGCAATTAATCAAGGGTGTCACAGGTATATGAAGGAAATGATGTCACAAACACCGGAAGAATTTTGTCTAGGTAGACACCTATATTTTGCCTAATGCCCCAATCCCAGCCATGATGGGGCGCCCCTTAAGGGGAGATAGCCCCTTGTGGATTTTGGGAAGGGCGTAGAACGTGGGTACCACGGGGGTCTTAGGCAAAAGTAAGTCAAACTCATCTTGTGTAATGAGATTATGAACCTTAGCTGGCATCAAGATACTCTTAAGTTCAGTAAGATATTGTTGAGTGGGATTAGCTGGGAGGACCTCATATGTAAGGGGATTCTCAAGCAGACGAGAACACATCTCTGCATACTTATCATGATCTAGGTTGTACTATATTGCCTCCCTTATCTGAAGGCTTAATGATGAGATCATTATCTCTCTCCAAGCTCTCCATTGCCATCCTCTCATTATATGATAAGTTATTGGACATTTGAAAAGAGGGGATGGAGATGGAGCGCAGGTCCTTCGCCACCAATTCAACAAAGACATCTATGCAGGACACATCGCCTAATGGGGGCATAAGGCGGCTTTTGGGCTTACAGTGGGTGTATGGTCCCTGCCCTGGGATAGCTTCATTGTCTTCCAAGAGTGATACTAGATCCCGAGTGACAGTCAATTCATCAACAGAAAGACCATGCTCCCTTGCAGGTCTTCTATGTCTCATCTTAAAGTGTTTATAACACCTCAATGTGCAAGCCAAGAGGTGGATGTCTTTGGTCCATATAAATGGATCATATCTCGTGGTTGGGATGAAAGACAGATCCCTTCTCAAGACATCCACCTCTCTTTGTGAGAGGATATGTTTAGAGAGATTCACTATTTGGGAGGTATGATGCCTATCTAGGCTGGATATCTCCCTCGGTACGGTCATACTCGAAGTTGATGAGGATCGTTGGGACCCTCTAAAATTGAAGATGAGAAGGCAGGTACTGATGATGAATATGACTGTCCTGTACCTTGTGTTGGTACTTGTGTCGATATGTTTCTTCCTCCATTCCATGGTTGGTGTGATGTATTAGAGTAGTCCTGGGTAGGGGACCTGTTGTAATATCTTGCCCTATAGGAGCCTCTAGGTCGATGCCCCCTTTAATTACCCCATGTCCTTTCTGTGCTGGATGTATTCCTTTCTGTCTCAGAATAGTCTGTGTCTGATGTGGATACAGACAATTAATTGCATTTCCTGATACATTTCATTTTTTTGGCATCCATCCTCTGCAATCTGTAATAGCAAAACTTATTTAGAAAATTAATAAAATAGCATTAAATAGGTTCAATTAATACCACGTGGATTTTCTTTTGTTCTATACCAATCTAAAAAGGATCCATTACAACGCAAAACAGCTTCACAGAGAAAACATTCACTGGTCATATTCCATACATTCCTGATTCATTAGATTCATTAATACACATCACACATATACAACATACTTTATATCACAAGAACCATTCTATGGACGTCATCACATGACTACATACACACAGCTTTCGCAGAGATCTAGCATACCATCGGCATTCCACAGCAACAAACATTCCGGAACAAAGGATTAACACTTTTTAAATTTTAAACAAGCTTTTTGGACTCTTCTACATTCTTGTACCATAATATCACTTACATGAACACTTTCGACTCTGCTAATCCTAACATACTGCTAACTGCTAACATACTGTTTCTCATCTTCTTAACTGACACCTTTAACACTGCTGTATATGAATATTTTTCTCCATTAACCATCAGTATATTCCAAACTTTCAACTAACTTAATTTTCACATGCTTTTCCTTCACTTAACATATGCTTTTCCATCACTAATCACATGATTTTTCATCAAAATGTTGAGTCTCTATATCTGACACCATCTCGTTAATCCTATCAAGCTACTTAAAAAAATCCACTCTGACCTCACCTGTCTTACCTGGAGCACCACTTGTACACACCATCTACTCCAGGACCAAAACCACCAACTTCTTCAACACAATGTACACAGCCATTTGTCCACTCAAACTACCATCCAAAATCACCAAGGAACATTCTTTAGGAGACACTGAGACAATCAATCATACTCAACAACTTAACTTAAGACGCAGTTTTGAAACTTCTTTGCACACTCTGCACACTTCTTTCCTTTGCACAACTCAGTCACCAATTTCTTTGGAGATAAAACATTAGAACTCAATTAACACATGACACATTTGAATACAGAGATGTCCTATTACATATCATCTTTTATGGAAATCTATTAGATGTATATAATAAAGTGTTTGTCTGCCGCATAAATAATTAAAAATATTTATTCATTTATTTGTTCACAACAACAATGACATTTAAAGGATTCATTTAAATTAAGCGTTTTTGTACCGCATGATTCAACTATTGACAATAATAAGCCTGAATAACACAGAAATCCATGTCACATTTTTACTGCTACTTGCTCTTCTAGTTAAGTTAATTTGAAATAGTTGCATATAAAAAGACCGCTGTTGCCATTAGAAAATATGACTACTGAAGAAAGGGTCAGAGATCATTAAGTACCCTGAAATGCATCTACTTATCTACTTATGTTACTTATGCCACTCATTGCTTAAAGAATTATATTGTCAAAATTTTGGACAGCTATACTCTGGACTATATTCACAGCTCTGAATGAGCAATCCATCCCCAGGACTTACCTGCATCCAAGTCTGGGTCTTACCAGTTCTAACCTCTATGGTCCGCATGAACTCTGACGTCAGACGCTGAATACACGAGGCTCTGCATTCGCTTCCCTGGTTCCATCGGGCGGCATAATCCGGGTCCTGCGCCGTCAGGACCAGCCACCACGAAGCTCTGCATCCATCTCCTCGATTGATCGGGCGGTATAACCCGGGCCCTGTGCTGTCAGGACCAGCCGCCACCTGTGCATGCCAGCACACATTTCTGCAAGTATATCTGCAGCTCAGCGAGCAACTGCTGACCATAAAGTACTGGTAATAGATCTACATTCATTGCATCACTTGTTATAGCTTACAGTTACATTAAATATCTGACCAGAGACAATATAACTACATTATAGCAACTGTTGCTACAAACTAAAGGACAGTTACATCTAGTAAATTTTGTTGTCCATATATCTAATTTTGCTAATTGAGTGACATATTGTTTTTACTGTTTTATATTTTATTTGTATCCTAAATACATTTCTTCTCCCACAAGGGCCCAGTGAGAGTGGAAATTAAATTTATATGATAAATTTTAATAAAATAACAGAATAATTGAAGCACAGTCTTATTGCATTATCTTTGTGATAATTTAAACACGAGCCTTGAGGTGGGGGAAACCATTTTCTCTTTTTATTGACATTTGAATACAGTTCTACCTTTTCATCTAAGTCTGGCTTTTAAATACAGAAAAATACACTGGACTGGTACAATAAAAATAAACTGGTAGACTGGTAACAATAAAAATTTACCAGCAGTACGATTTCACACAAAAGTTATTCTCTGATACAGATACTGAACTTGTACATACAACTGATATCAGACAATTTTTCACACAAAAGTTACAAGCAGTACGATACTGGACTGGGTTTCTACCAGCAGTACGACACAAAAATCAATCATCATCATCAGTAATATAATTGCGGTAATCTCATTATCATCATCAGTAATATCATCACGGTAATCTCATTATCATTACAAAATATCTCTTCGTTAACGGTATCATCATTATCATTACAAAATATCTCTTCGTTAAGGGTATTATTATTATCATTACAAAATATCTCTTTGTTACCGGTATCATCATTATCTTTACAAAATCAAAAAATATATGAGGAAAGAGAGAGAGAAATAATTGAAGCAGCAGCAATCAGTCACCTGCGACTAGAACTCCTCCATAAAATTGAGACCACAAGGGGGGAAGATTCCCCGCCGCTAGGGCTAGTCATAGAGGCTCGACAAAAGCCATTTCCTAGGCTCCCAAGTCTGACCAAAAGACACACAGATAAATAAAGTAGTTTCATAAAGAAATCAGCAGACTTACTGTGTTTTTGTGGAGATTTGACACCTAGTTTGTGAAGTTCTAGGTTGCCCTTGACGGCTGAGAAGGTGTTGGTCCACCAGATGTGGCTCTTCCCTCGAGTGTGGTCCAGGGAATGGAACATCACACTTCTGAAACCAACTGTCAAGGATGGCTTGAGGTGAGGCATTAAACTGTGAGTGACCTCTGCTGCATATTGCTGAGGGCCGGCATAAGCAAATTCACACCAGACAGAATGTTGGTATAAAAACTCTTTCCTTAGCAGGAAACTCAGGAGTGTTCACAGAGAGTTCTCAAAGAGTTTATGTTTATTACGGAAGTACATTGTTTTTACATCTGACAAAAAAGGGAGGTTTAGCTATGACATCAAAAACATCATATTACATTTCGATTGGTTAGTTGAGCTTTATCTCTGTAATATATTAGCATATTTAACATTTATTTCTTTCTTGGCAAAAGTTCATTTTTGCGGCCCTCTCTCTCTCATACTGGAAAATCACAGATCTTTGCCCTTCTATACAATCTGTATCCTCCTCAAATGTTTTGCCTTCTGACGTCTCATCTTGGGCCTCCGGGAGTCATTCCAAGGTTTCTTAGTTGCAATTAAATAGCAAGCTAGTTTATGGGTTAAGGGTAGTTTAACAAATATCTTTCTCCAGCATCAGCAATGGCATATTAGTATTAATATATCGATCAGTCATCAGAAACATAAGAGTCATCCTTATCAGTGGCCTGCAGGAAATCGCAGGGGTTCCCAGCGGCAGGACCCTTACGATCAGACATCTTATCCCCTTTGGATAATGGATATGACGTCAAGGGGTGGAGTACCGCTTTAACCCCTTAACGACGCAGGACGTATATTTACGTCCTGCGTCGGCTCCCTCGATATGAAGCGGGGTCGCAGCGCGACCCTGCATCACATCGCGTTGGTCCCGGCGATCATCAACTGCCGGGACCTGCGGCTAATACCACACATCGCCGATCGCGGCAATGTGCGGTATTAACCCTTTAGAAGCGGTGGTCAAAGCTGACCGCTGCTTCTAAAGTGAAAGTGAAACTATCCCAGCTAGTCAGTCGGGCTGTTCGGGACCGCCGCGGTGAAATCCCGAACAGCTTACAGGACACCGGGAGAGCCCTTACCTGCCTCCTCGATGTCCGAGCGACGGATGACTGCTCCGCGCCTGGAATCCAGGCAGGAGCAGTCAAGCGCCGATAACACTGATCACAGGCGTGTTAATACACGCCAGTGATCAGCATGAGAGATCAGTGTGTGCAGTGTTTTAGATCCCTATAACACTGCAAAAAAAAAAAGTGTTAATAAAGGTCATTTAACCCCTTCCCTAATAAAAGTTTGAATCACCCCCCTTTTCCCATAAAAAAAATAAAACAGTATAAATAAAAAAATAAACATATGTGGTATCACCGCATGCGTAAATGTCCGAACTATAAAAATATATCATTAATTAAACCTCACGGTCAATGGAGTAGGCGCAAAAAAAATTCCAAAGTCCAAAAAAGCTTATTTTTGGTCACTTTTTATACCATTAAAAATGAATAAAAAGTGATCAAAAGTCTGATCAAAACAAAAATCATACCGATAAAAACTTCAGATCATGGCGCAAAAAATGAGTCCTCATACCGCCCTGTACAAGGAAAAATAAAAAAGTTATAGGGGTCAGAAGATTACATTTTTAAACGTATAAATTTTCCTGCATGTAGTTATGATTTTTCCAGAAGTAAGACAAAATCAAACCTATATAAGTAGGGTACCATTTTAACCATATGGACCTACAGAATAATGATAAGGTGTAATTTTTACCGAAATATGCACTGCGTAGAAACGGAAGCCCCCAAAGTTACAAAATGGCATTTTTTCTTCGATTTTGTCGCACAATGATTTTTTTTTCCATTTCGCCGTGAATTTTTAGGTAAAATGACTAATGTCACTGCAAAGTAGAATTTGTGATGCAAAAAATAAGCCATAATATGGATTTTTAGGTGGAAAATTGAAAGGGTTATGATTTTTAAAAGGTAAGGAGGAAAAAACGAAAGTGCAAAAACTGAAAAACCCTGAGTCCTTAAGGGGTTAAGGAATCTACAGCTAATGTAGATACTGCATGAAACTTGCACTGTTGTATAAAAAAATGTCTGGATGGTCCTAGACAGTTGATGATAATTTCAAAGGGATGTAGTAGTTCTCTAGAATATATAGATTCACAGTATATATATATATATATATATATATATATATATATATATATATATTGAGTAACAGGCATTACCATTTATTTGAGAGCTGCTATTAAATTTAATTTTTGTTAATAAAAAAGGGGAGGTGGGCAATAAAATGTCTGTTTTGCAAGTTTTTTTTAACTGTATTTATTACAATTGTTTTCCCAGTTTTCACATTTTTATCAAAAACTTTACTTTTGTATATTTGGTTTATGTAGTGGTGGTTTCCTTTAATCACTTTTCTATAAATGGTTGTTATTTTAAACATCCAATAATCCAAACTACTAATAATTATATATGTCTAGAGGGGCAAGGGAAGAGAGTTTTTATTTAAAAGAATGCTTTTGTATATGCTTTTTATTTGTGTGTATTTTGTAGAACGTATAGGGATGTATACAAGCTGCCAACAAGCTGATGTCTACCAACAAAGATCCCTCCTTCTTAGCAAACATCACAAGATGAGGAAAGGGAATGATAAGTATATTAGCTATTTAGGGCATGTGTAATCTGTAAAATCCATCATATTTATGTAACATCATACAGCCCCATTTAGATTAATGAAACAACTATTGGGCTCTATGCAAGAATTTGTTTAAATTGCTAATGTCTTGAAAAAGTTAAAATATGCAAACAGTCCATGTATTTTCCTGCAGGTGTCAGTGTAAGACTATGTAAATCCTGTACCACATTATTCCCTTCCGTTCATTTTCATTGAACCTGTCTTGCTATCCTCCCAGAATGTATTTATTTGGCAATGTAGACATCTATGCTTGTCTCCATCCTAGATTTGTTTTTCTAATTTCTCTTCACTTTTATGTTTACCAGCTGCTTTATTGCTCTATAGAGCCTTCCTTCACAATCTTTCTTTCTCTTCTGTCGCTCTGTTTTTTTCTTGGTGTGTGCGCTCCTGCCTACAATCACTGTCTATGGTCCCAGCTGCCTCTTCTGATTTTTCATTACAGTTTAATTTAAAACTGGGATTGGAATGGAAATGTCTTTTTGCCATTTGGGGTTTGAAGGGCCTGTGGTTTTATTGCCAAAGGCACAAATGTTAGTTACTACTGTTTTTTCTTGTGTACAAATGTGAGTTGCAGGGTAACAAGGGATACAAAGATAAATCCTCTATAGAGCTTGGGCAATGTAACTGTGTATTATTTATGGCTGGTTCTGCATGATTTGAAAGGGAAGAGACCATAGATCCACACAAGTCTCCCAGGCGTAAATTATCAGTTAGTCCTTCAAACGGAGCATTGTAAATATACAGTTGCCAAGTCAACCTTTCAATAAAGACAAAAAGCTGTTGACGCCTCGTTTGTGCACTTTATGTAGCTATTTCCAGATGTTCAGGGCTACACACCATTAGGATTTCTGACAACTAGTCATGTATGTGTTTTACCTGAAAAATCAAATATCTGTTCACTACTCATTTTATTTGAATGAACTGTTTTAAAGGGAAACTCTCAGCAGGTTAGAAGAATCTACGCAGGGGACACTGAATTACAGCGCATCCTCACAGCACTGAGGGAGTTACTTTACCACAAAGTGCATCGATCTACCAGCCCAACCACTGCTGTAATAGCGCATCCAAGTTTATATTTTTCTGGCCTTCTGATCGGCCTTGAGTTACATCACTGCAAAGGAATAGATGAATATTAATGAGAAGGTGCTGTTATAGTAAATTCTTTTAATCTGCTGGCAGTTTCCCTTTAAAGATTATGGGGGGAATTTATGAAGATAATTATGGATTTTTTTTTTTCTTCTACTAATGTGGCAAATTCTGTCACATGTGCGTTGTTGCGCAAAAAAGTGTGCTTTTGATGTCTCTAAATAGAAAGCATTTTTTTAGACCTTATATTACCTTATGTATACTTTTTTTTTTTATACTTTGCAGTAGCTACTAAATCACAACATGTGGCAAGTCTATACAGTGGTCCCTCGACATCCGATGGCCCCGACATACGATGATTTCAACATACGATGGGCTCTGAGAGTACATTGTATGTTGAATAACGCATTGACATGCGATGCATCTGAAAGTCAAGGCCATCCTGGAATTTGGTTCTCCGGCGGCGCTGAGCCTTGCAGCTGCCGCCAGGCCATTTGATCTACCCCGTTACGCTACACTTGCACCGCCCCTGCATCTAATCACCAATGCCTGCAGCACCCTCGCCTCTACGCTCCGTCACCATGCTGCTTTGCGCCGCCCTCGTCACTACGCTCCGTCACCATGTTGCCACTGCATCCAATAAGGCTTCTTTCACACTACTGTTTGTGCACAGTAGTGTGACGAACGTAAGAAGATAGCGGGAGAAAAATTAGTGCTTGCGATGTCTCTTTCTCCCACTATCTTCCGGTGGAATAACTAGAGTCATGACAGACTTTAGAGGAATCCCATTCAAGTGCCCGTTATGACTCCCGTTAAGCTCTGTTACAATAACAGACGTTAATGGCATTCAAAGTGAAAAAAAAAAAATAGCCCATAACGTCTGTTTGTAACAGAGCCTCACACATAGTGTGAAAGAAGCCTAAGCCGGCCGCTTCTGCTTCATCATCCAGTCATAGCTGCCCTGCTCATCCCTCGCACACTAGGGTTCCAAATGTACCTCTAGTGTGCTCACAGTTGTAGGGATATCAGCTAAACTGTAAATAAAGTACAGTAATGTGCACAAAACAGTACACACACACATTTAAAACATTGCCCCTTTTCAATATTGTCACAATACTGGCATTGGTAAAAACATGATGTGAACCCAGCCTTATTCAATACTGTACTGAACTGATTAAACTGTTTCAAGTAGCTCCTTCTGTCTAATAAAAGTAAGGACATGGTTTAGCTGTACTCTTTTTGTGGTTATTTTTACCTTTATTCTTCATGTATTCTTACTTTGGGTTTAAATTTTAGGGACTCAGGAACCAATTACCAGCTTTCCATAGAGTTATGGACTCAAGATACAATGGTTTCAAGATACAATGATCGTATTGGAACCAATTAATATTGTATGTTGAGGCACCACTGTATTTGTCTCATAAAAAGTCCCATATGCCTTGAAAAGTCCCACAACTACACCAAGACAAACATGGTTGACCAAAAAGGCATACAAAAGCATTTCCTACTTGTATGATCCAAAAAAGCAAAATTATCAGGATTTTCTTATTGTTTGCTAATGCATTTCTGTTTTGGAACTTTTCAGAGCCTATACCTGTGTCCAATATTGTTTTGCCTAGAAACATATGTTCTAATTAAATGAAAAACCTTTTGCCATTCTCATTTCCTTACCTAGTATTCCGATTAGAATGTTGTAACACACTCTTTGCCCAAATATACATTTACATTTTTGTTATGCAGCTAGTGTAGCCTAATGTACTTAGTGAGCAATGCCAGTTTGGTGTTGTAGTAAACTGCTAGTCTGCACTGTGTAATGTATAGTCACTGAGGAGTGGATGTTGGCTTTTCTGATAAATCACGCATCTCACTGTTTTCCAATCTGGGATCCTCCAGCTGTTGCAAAACTCCCAGCATGCCCAGATAGCCTTTAGCTGTCCGGGCATGCTGGGAGTTGTAGTTTTGCAACAGCTGGAGGAACCCTGGTTGGAAAACACTGATCTAAACCCATCATGCTGTCTTGCTCACGCATTGTACAATGTAAAAAAGCCTCTGCAGCACTTGAGTAGAGAGGAGCTCTTTTTAGCATAGAAAAAAAAAAGATACAGTGTAGGCACCAATCCGGTAATTAGAAGTAACCGAATATGAACAGTAAAATAATAATGAAAAAGGCTTTGATCGCCAAGTAAGTGCACGGACAACGCCATTGAAGGTGATGGCACCCCACTTCGTCAGGTCTTATCCTATCGGTACTTCGCAATAAAAGTTAACTGTTATGTTACAGGAAACCAGTGAAGCTGAGTGCTATGCTTGGGCCCAGCAAGGGAGCTAACAAGGAAGGGTGTGTGTGTGTATATTTTATACAGCCATCTACATGGCTGTATAATGTATACAGTGAAGAGACATCCACTTACCCACTTGTTGCCGGTCCGGACCAATTCTTGTGTAGCCCCACCTACAGTGATGACATCACCAGAGGCGGAGCTACACAAGAAGAGGTTCACAGCCTGGAACGAGGTGCAGTAAGTATAGTTCTGTTCACATTATGTGTTTTTAGCATGACTTTTTGTTTAAAAAAAAAAAAAAAGCGTCTTAAAAATGCATTATGTGAACAGACCCCTTCTGCCATTGTCTTCCCAAACAGGGAGCCTCCAGCTCTTGCGTAACTACAACATTAATCATTTCCAGACAGATGTTGGCGTTGGCTGTCCGGGCATGCTGGGTGTTGTAGTTTTGCAACATCTGGAGGTCCGCAGGTTGTAGACCACTGTTAGAGAAAGTTGTACTCACCTGTCCCCGCCGCTCCGGACCGTCACCGCTCGCCACCACTGCCCGGGATGTCGCCCTCCATCGCTGTCGCCGCATCCCCGAGGTGTCCCCGATGCTCCGGCAAGGCCTCTGCTTCCCCGCGCTCTCCGTCGCCGCCATCACATCGCTACGCTCCTATTGAATGATGGGACGGCGTGCGCAGCAACGTGATGACGTCGATGGAGAGTGCCGACGATGGAGGGGATCTCAGGAGCCCCGAGGACAGGTGAGTGACCATCACCGGAGCTCACGGGGCACCGTAAACGACTATCCGGCGGCAGCTGAAACAGTCAGTGTTTGTCACGATTCGGCTTACGGGTTGTGGATCCGCTGTGTCAGCGAGGGATTGGCGTGGACCGTGCTAGTGGACCGGTTCTAAGAGGCTACTGGTTTTCACCAGAGCCCGCCGCAAAGCGTGATGGTCTTGCAGCGGCAGTAGCAACCAGGTCGTATCCACTAGCAACGGCTCAACCTCGCTGACTGCTGAGAAGGCGTGGGACAGAAGGACTAGGCAGAGGCAAGGTCAGACGTAGCAGAAGGTCGGGGGCAGGCGGCAAGGTTCGTAGTCAGGATGGATAGCAGAAGTTCAGGTACACAGGCTTTGGACACACTAAACGCTTTCACTGGCACAAGGCAACAAGATCCGGCAAGGGAGTGCAAGGGAGGAGATCAGATATAGCCAGGGAGCAGATGGAAGCCAATTAAGCTAATTGGGCCAGGCACCAATCATTGGTGCACTGGCCCTTTAAGTCTCAGAGAGCTGGCGTGCGCGCGCCCTAGAGAGCGGAGCCGCGCGCGCCAGCACAAGACAGCAGGGGACCGGGACGGGTAAGTGACCTGGGATGCGATTCGCGAGCGGGCGCGTCCCGCTGTGTGAATCGCATCCCCGACGGCCATGACAGTGCAGCGCTCCCGGTCAGCGGGACCGACCGGGGCGCTGCAGGGAGAAAGACGCCGTGAGCGCTCCGGGGAGGAGCGGGGACCCGGAGCGCTAGGCGTAACAGTACCCCCCCCTTAGGTCTCCCCTTTTTTTTGTCCAGTAACTGCCTCCCCTGGGATGAGGACACCGGGAAAGAATGGAGGGTTTCCTCAACGGCAGGCAGTACAGCAGGAGTTGGAATGGGGAGGGAGGGCAGAGGGTGAGGCTTGGCACGGGGCAGGGTGACACAAGGACGGGAGCCATGAGGAGGCACAGAGGCTTGCCTGACGGGACTGGGAGGGGGGAGAGGCACTTCCTATGGCAAGCAGAGTCCCAGTTCTTGATCTCCCCGGTGGTCCAATCAAGGGTGGGGGAATGAAGCCGGAGCCATGGCAGACCGAGGAGGACCTCAGAGGTACAGTTGGGTAGGACGAAGAGCTCAATCACTTCGCGATGGGGTCCGATACACATCAGGAGGGGTTCTGTGCGGTAACGCACAGTGCAATCCAGTCTGGCTCCATTGACTGCGGAAATGTAGAGCGGCTTGACGAGACGGGTCACCGGGATGCGGAATTTATTCACAAAAGACTCCAAAATAAAATTCCCGGAGGCACCAGAGTCCAAGCAGGCCAGAGCTGAGAGGGAGGAGTTGGCTGAAGGAGAAATCCGCACGGGCACCGTGAGACGTGGAGAAGCAGACTTAGAACCAAGAGACGCCACACCCACGTGAGCTGGGTGCGTGCGTGCGTTTCCCAGACGTGGAGGAGGGATAGGGCAATCCACCAAGAAGTGCTCGGTACTGGCACAGTACAGACAGAGATTTTCTTCCCTACGGCGATTCCTCTCTTCCTGGGTCAGGCGAGACCGATCCACTTGCATGGCCTCCTCGGCGGGAGGCCCAGGCGTAGACTGCAAAGGATGCTGTGGGAGAGGTGCCCAGAGATCTAAGTCTTTTTCCTGGCGGAGCTCTTGGTGTCGCTCAGAAAAACGCATGTCAATGCGGGTAGCCAAATGGATGAGTTCTTGGAGGTTGGCAGGAATCTCTCGTGCGGCCAGCACATCCTTGATGCGACTGGATAGGCCTTTTTTAAAGGTCGCGCAGAGAGCCTCGTTATTCAATGATAACTCGGAAGCAAGAGTACGAAATTGGATGGCGTACTCGCCCACTGAAGAATTACCCTGGACCAAGTTCAACAGGGCAGTCTCGGCAGAAGAAGCTCGGGCTGGCTCCTCGAAGACACTCCGGACTTCAGCGAAGAAGGCCTGGACTGAGGCTGTGGCAGGATCATTGCGGTCCCAGAGCGGTGTGGCCCAAGACAAGGCCTTTCCTGAAAGAAGGCTTACTACAAACACCACCTTAGACCGTTCTGTAGGAAACAAGTCCGACAACATCTCCATATGCAGGGAACACTGAGACAAAAATCCACGGCAGAGTTTAGAGTCCCCATCAAATTTGTCCGGCAGGGACAAGCGGAGGCTAGGAGCGGCCACTCGCTGCGGAGGAGATGCAGGAGCTGGCGGAGGAGATGGTTGCTGCTGTAGCAGAGGCAGAAGTTGCTGTAACATGGCGGTCAACTGCGACAGCTGCTGTCCTTGTTGGGCAATCTGCTGCGATTGCTGAGCGACCACCGTGGGAAGATCAGCGAGACTTGGCAGCGGCACCTCAGCGGGATCCATGGCCGGATCTACTGTCACGATTCGGCTTACGGGTTGTGGATCCGCTGTGTCAGCGAGGGATTGGCGTGGACCGTGCTAGTGGACCGGTTCTAAGAGGCTACTGGTTTTCACCAGAGCCCGCCGCAAAGCGGGATGGTCTTGCAGCGGCAGTAGCAACCAGGTCGTATCCACTAGCAACGGCTCAACCTCGCTGACTGCTGAGAAGGCGTGGGACAGAAGGACTAGGCAGAGGCAAGGTCAGACGTAGCAGAAGGTCGGGGGCAGGCGGCAAGGTTCGTAGTCAGGATGGATAGCAGAAGTTCAGGTACACAGGCTTTGGACACACTAAACGCTTTCACTGGCACAAGGCAACAAGATCCGGCAAGGGAGGAGATCAGATATAGCCAGGGAGCAGATGGAAGCCAATTAAGCTAATTGGGCCAGGCACCAATCATTGGTGCACTGGCCCTTTAAGTCTCAGAGAGCTGGCGCGCGCGCGCCCTAGAGAGCGGAGCCGCGCGCGCCAGCACAAGACAGCAGGGGACCGGGACGGGTAAGTGACCTGGGATGCGATTCGCGAGCGGGCGCGTCCCGCTGTGCGAATCGCATCCCCGACGGCCATGACAGTGCAGCGCTCCCGGTCAGCGGGACCGACCGGGGCGCTGCAGGGAGAAAGACGCCGTGAGCGCTCCGGGGAGGAGCGGGGACCCGGAGCGCTAGGCGTAACAGTGTTGCCGGATAGCCGTTTATGCGATGGCCCCAACATAAAAAAGCATCGTATGTTGATGCTGCCTTCAACATGCGATGGCCTCTGAGAGGCCATCGCATGTTGAAATTATCGTAGGTCGGAGCCATCGTAGGTCGAGGGGTCACTGTATATATATATATGTCATCAGCGGGTGGCGATGTCGTGCGGTAGAAGAAATCCTACGGAAACCGGTGAGTTGCCTAGCAACATCTGGAGGGCTACAGTTTGAGACCACTATAGTGGTCTCTACACTGTAGCCCTCCAGATGTTGCAAACCTACAACTCCCAGCATGCCCAGACAGCTGTTTAGGCGTGCTGGGATTTGCAGTTTTTGCAACAGCTGGAGATCTACAGTTTAGAGACCACTGCACAGTGATCTCTATACTGTAGCTCTCTAGATCTTGCAAAACTACAACTCCCAGCATGCCCACACAGCTGTTTGCTGTCTGGGCATCCTGGAATTTGTAGTTTTGCAACATCTGGAGGTCCACAGTTTAGAGACCACTGCACAGTGATCTCTAACTGTAGCCCTCCAGATGTTGCAAAACTGCAAATCCCAGCATGCCCAAACAGCTGTCTTGGCATGCTGGGAGTTGCGTACCTCCAGATGTTGCATAACTACATCTCCCAGCATCAGTATATGCTGGGAGTTGTAGTTTTGCAACAGCTGGAGGCACACTGGTTAGAAAATTCTGAGTTAGGTAACAGAACTTAACTGAAGGTTTTCCATTCCAACCAGTGTGCCTCCAGCTGTTGCATAAGTACAACTCCCGGCATGCACGGTACATGCTGGGAGTTGTAGTTTTGAAACAGATGGAGGTTTGCCCCCTCCCCCCATGTGAATGTACAGGGTACATTCACACGGGCAGGTTTATAGTAAGTTTCCTGCTTCAAGTATGAGCTGCAGCAAATTTTTCGCCACAGCGCAAATTTCTAGCGGAAGCTCACTGTAAACCTCTGCCAGTGCGAATGTACCCGAAAAACACTACACTACACTAACACATAATAAAGGGTAAAACACTACATATACACCCCCTTACACTGTCCCCCCCCCCCCCAATAAAAATGAAAAATGTATTGTACAGCAGTATTTCCAAAACGGAGCCTCCAGCTGTTG
This sequence comes from Hyla sarda, assembly GCF_029499605.1. Taxonomy (NCBI): domain Eukaryota; kingdom Metazoa; phylum Chordata; class Amphibia; order Anura; family Hylidae; genus Hyla; species Hyla sarda. The sequence continues at coordinate 103,394,929 of NC_079196.1, forward strand.
CAAAACAATGACTCCCAGCATTTCCGGACAGCCACTGACTGTCCAGGCATGCTGGGAGTTTAGCAACAGCTGGAGGCACCCTGTTAGGGAATCACTGGCGTAGAATACCCCTATGTCCACCCCTATGCAATCCTTAATTTAGTCCTCAAATGAGCATGGTGCTCTGTCACTTCGGAGCCCTGTCGTTTTTCAAGCAAACAGTTTACAGCCACTTATGTGGTATTTCCGTACTCGGCAGAAATTGCTCTACAAATTTTGGGGGCTTTTTCTCCTTTTACCCCTTATGAAAAGGAAAAGTTGGGGGCTACACCAGCCTGTTAGTGTAAAAAAAAAAAATGTACACTAACATGCTGGTGTTGCCCCATACTTTTTATTTTCACAAGTGTTAAAAGGGAAAAATGACCCCCAAAATTTGTAACGCAATTTCTCCTGACTACGGAAATACCCCATATGTATTTATGGGGCTCTGCAGGCGCACAACAAGGCTTAGGAGTGAGGGGGTACTAAGTACATTTGAGGCCTAAATTGGTGATTTGCAATTGGTGAAAATTCTTCAAAGTTGGATGGAAAAATGAAAAAAAAAGAATTTTTTCACAAAAATGCTGGTGTTACCCTAAATTTACATTTTTCACAAGGGAAAATAGGAAAAAAAGCCCCCCAAAATTTGTAACTCCATTTGTAACTCCAAGAACATACCCCATATGTGGATGTAAAGTGCTCTGCGGGCAAACTACAATGCTCAGAAGAGAAGGAGCACCATTGGGATTTTGAAGAGAAAATTTGTCCGGAATTGAAGGCCACGTGTGTTTACAAAGCCCCCATAGTGAAAGAACCATGGACTCCCCCCCCCCCACATGTGACCCAATTTTGGAAACTACACCCCTCATGTAATGTAATAAGGAGTACAGTGGGCATTTACGCCCCACAGGTGTCTGACAAATTTTTGGAACAGTGGTCCATGAAAATTAAAAATTTAATTTTTCATTTGCTCAGCCCACTGTTCCAAAGGTCTGTCAAACGCCAGTGGGGTGTAAATACTCACTTCACCCCTTATCAAATTCTGGGAGGGGTGTAGTTTCCAAAAGTGGTTCACATGTGAGGGGGTCCCCTGTTCTGGCACCACGGGGGGCTTTGTAAACGCACATGGCCCCCGACAAATTCTGCCTCCAAAAGCTCAATGGCGCTCCTCCTCTTCTAAGCATTGTAGTGCGCCAGCAGAGCACTTGACGTCCACACAGTAGGTATTTCCATACTCAGAAGAAATGGGGTTACAAATTTTGGGGGTCATTTTCTCCTATTACCCCTTGTAAAAAATGAAAAATTTTGGGAAAAAAACTGCATTTTAGTGAAAAAAAAAAGTTTTTTTCATTTACACATCCGAAAAGTCGTCAAACACCTGTGGGGTTTTTAGGCTCACTGTACCCCTTATTGCATTCTTTGAGGGGTGTAGTTTCCAAAATAGCATGCCAAGTGTTTTCTTTTTGCTGTTCTGGCAGCATAGGGGCTTCCAAAATGCGGCATGCCTCCCCAAAAACCATTTCAGCAAAATTTGCTTTTCAAAAGCCAAATGTGACTCCTTGTCTTCTGAGCATTGTAGTGCGCCAGCAGAGCACTTGACGTCCACACACGGGGTATTTCCATACTCAGAAGAGATGAGGTTACAAATTTTGGGGGGCATTTTGTCCTATTATACCTTATAAAAATGTTAAATATGAAGGGAAAACCAGCATTTTAGTGGAAAAAAATTATCATTTACACATCCAATTTTAACGAAAAGTTGTCAAACACCTGTGGGGTGTTAAGGCTCACTGGACCCCTTGTTGTGTGCCATGAGGGGTGTAGTTTCCAAAATAGTATGCCATGTGTTTTTCTTTTGCTGTTCTGGCACCATAGGGGCTTCCTAAATGTGACATGCCCCCAAAAACCATTTCAGAAAAACTCCCTCTCCAAAATCCCACTGTCGCTCCTTCCCTTCTGAGCCCTCTACTGCGCCTGCTGAACACTTGAGATACACATATGAAGTATTTCCTTTCTCAAAAGAAATTGGGTTACACATTTTAGGAAAATTTCTCTCCTTTTACCCCTTGTAAAAATTCAATAACTGGGTCTACAAGAACATGCCAGTGTAAAAAAATAAGATTTAGAATTTTCTCCTTCAATTTGCTGCTATTCCTGTGAAACACCTAAAGGGTTAACAAACCTTTTGAATGTCTTTTTGAATACTTTGAGGCGTGCAGTTTTTATAATTGGGTCATTTGTGGGGTATTTCTAAAAAGAAGGCCCTTCAAATCCACTTCAAATCTGAACTGATCCCTGAAAAATTTCGATTTTGAAAGTTTTATGAAAATTGGAAAATTGCTGCTATACTTTGAAGGCCTCTGATGTCTTCCAAAAGTAAAAACATGTCAACTTTATGATGCAAACATAAAGTAGACATATTGTATATGTGAATCAATATATGATTTATTTGGAATATTCATTTTCCTTATTAGCAGAGAGCTTCAAAGTAAAAAAAAATGCAACATTTTCAATTTTTTCATCAAATTTTGGAATTTTTCACCTGGAAATGATGCAAGTATTGACAAAATTTTACCACTGACATAAAGTAGAATATGTCACTAAATAACATTCTCGGAATCAGAATGAAAGGTAAAAGCATCCCAGAATTATTAATGCTCAAAGTGACAGTGGTCAGATGTGCAAAAAATGGCCGGGTCCTACAGTGAAAATTGGCTGGGTCCTTAAGGGGTCAAAGGGGTGCTCCACTGGAAAACATTTTTTTTTAATCAACTGGTGCCAGAAAGTTAAAAAGATTTGTAAATTTCTTCTATTAAAAAATCTTAATCCTTCCAGTACTCATCAGCTGCTGTTATTATCCACAGGAAGTTTTTCCTTTTTGAATTTCCTTTTTGCCTGAGCATAGTGCTCCCTGCTGACACCTCTGTCCATTTTAGGAACTTTCCAGAGCAGGATAGGTTTTCTATGGGGATTTGCTCCTACTCAGGACAGTTCTTAAAATGGACAGAGGTGTCAGCAGAGAGCACTGTGGTCAGGCATAAAGGAAATTAAAAAAGAAAAGAACTTCCTATGGATCATACAGCAACTGATAAGTACTGGAAGGAATAAGATTTTTTAATAGAAGTAATTTACAAATCTGTTTAACTTTCTTGCACCAGTTGATTTAAAAAAAATGTTTTCCAGTGGAGTACCCCTTTAAGGATCGCAGCATGTCTCGTCGACATGCCAAAAGTTGTCTTTTCATATTGTAGTTCCCTTGCTGGGCTGGCACATAGCACTGCCAAGCTGCGGGAACAGCTCAGAAGAGTCGAACCAGACATTGTTCGAAAGACTAGCAAGCCAAGAACCCCCCGCCGTTTGGATCGAATCTGTGTTCGGGGGCTCAGCTTACTCAACTCTAGTATTGACTTTCCTTGGGAAAAATGTCTGCTTGCTGAGGGTGTCAAGAGCAGGAATTGGAGGATCAGCTGACCTTTGCTAAAACAATCCCTTTAACATAACACTTGTCTGAATAAATGCTTCAAGGGACACTAAAACTATAGTACATTTAATTATTTCAAGTCTTATCTACTGAAAAGTGTGAAACACACGCACATACATTCATTCACTCATTCATACAGCAATCTACTGTATTTTGGGCTCATAACTACTTCTCAGTGTTCAATAACTGCTTTCTTTCATATAGCTACCCTTTCATCATGACTATTTTTTTTTTTTTTTTTTAATGAATGAAAAACAATGCCATAAAACAAAATGATTACATCAAGAGTATATCTGGACCCTGAGGTTATATTCTAAAGCCGGTTAGTATCGAACATAGGAAGCACAGTATATCTAATTCAGTATAGGCATGCTGGTCAAACATATCAGGTTAGTAACAAGAAATGTCTTTGTTACCAAACATGTAATCAATCTACAGAGAAGAATTAGATCGAAAAAAAAAAAAAAAAACTCTTGACAGGTAATGATTCATTTTTTTGGACTATGCACTTAGATATTATGGCAGAAAAGTCTGGTTGCTGAGCTCCACCCAACAAGCAACCATTTATTAGTAAATGAAAAGAAGAATTGGTTAAATTTGTTAACTATGTTCTACTTGTACAGAGATATTGCAATATGTTTTTAGTACAGAAAGTGTAACCATAATGGTTAGTTGCTACTGACAAATGTTTTTTTTATTTCAGCACCTAAGGGTATACTGTTTACTAACCCTATTAAGACCGGCCAGTCCCCTCATGGCAAGACATGCTTTTTTTTTGTACATGTAGATTTGAAAGGTTGCACATTTTTTCCTGTTTGGATATTTAAATATTTGGGAGCATTTTTTTCTGTGATACATAAATATTCAGACCCTTTACTCAGTATTTAGTTGGAGCAACTTAGGCAGCAATAACAGCCTCCAGTTTTCTTGGGTGTGATGCCACAAGGTGTACATTTTGGGATTTTCTGTCCTTCTTCGCTGCAAATTCTTTCTTTTTTTTTTTTGTGAAATGGGAATTTGTCCTCAGATTTTCCCATAAATAATGTGTGACAATTATGTATGGTAAAATACACATTATGTATGGTAAAATCTTCTTCACCATCCCCAGAGGACGTTTCTGCCCACAGGGATGGTGAGATTATGAAGTTAGAAAGCCTCCCCCACCGGCCCCGTAATTAGTCCCCTGGAAAGGGAGTTATGCTTACCTAGTCCTGCTGCTCAGACTGTAATCAAGCGCCATCAGCAGGATTGACAGCCTGGCCACCACCGGCGGCATCTCTCTGCTCCGTCTACTAAAGGTAGCAGAGTGGTGATGCAGGCTGGGCCCAGGCTGTCAATTACGAGGAGGAGGCTTGATAACAGCCAGAGAATACAGGACTAGGTAAGTATAGCTCCTGCTGTTACCTCGTTCCCTGTGATCAAGTGATCACCAGGAAGGGAAGCAGTAAGCTCCTGTCTGTGTCTCCTGCTGAGCTGTGTACACAGTGTTCATTGAGGGCCGTGTATACAGTGTCTGAGCAGGCAGGGACAGTAATAAATCGTCTCTACCTTCTCACTAGAGAGTCTGTCTTTTTCTGTCCTATCCTGCAGCAGCACAATCTTTTGGCCACTACAGTTTTTATAAGAATTGGTGAGAAAAACAATTCGATTGTTTTGATGTCTTATTGATTCCATCAATTCTTGGAGGTAAACCGTCAAGAAAGTATATTGAGGGGCATTTACTAAGGGGTTTAGTCATTTTTTTCTGACAATTTTTGGCGCAAAATTGTCGCAATTGCGCCTACCCTATAAATTGTGCGACTTTCCCTAGCAAGAGCTAGAAAGTTAAAAAAAAATTTCCCGCTTAATTTACGCAAGTTTTCAGTTTTTACTTGCAGTGGTCAGGAATTTATTAACTGAGACAGTCACAGTTGCGCAATAAACTGTCGCAACGGCCGTAAAAATTGACTAAATTTACTCCAGCTCCAACATGGAGCAGGAAAAGCTACTGCCGTCTGGGCTCAGACATACTTTCTCCCCGCTACCCTCACTGCGCTACCGGGACACTACAGTGATTTATATCCCCCCCTCTCACCTGCCAGTGCCACACAACTCCCATCTGTCTGCTGTTGCAAGACTACAAGTCCCAGCATGCCCTTACAGTGAGGACACGCTGGGAGTTGTAGTCTTGTAGCAGCGGGAGCTGAGCGGCGCGGGCGGGAGACAAGGGGGGGGGGGGGGGTAGCGGGGAGGCCGTATGAGGAGCCCGGGCGGGAAACAAGGGTGGGGTAGCGGTGAGGCCGTATGAGGAGCCCGGGCGGCTGCACTGTAATGTCAGCCCGGGCTCCTGCCCTGAGAGCCATAGGCTTTGGCTGTCAGGGCATGCTGGGTGTTGTAGTTTTGCAACAGCTGGAGGGCCACAGTTTGCAGACCACTGGTGTGTGGTCTGTAAACTGTAGTCCTTCAGCTGTTGCAAAACTAAACAGCTGAAGGGGACCGGCGAAAACGTTCACTTACCCTTCCAAGGCTCCAGCGACGATCGCTGACGGAGATCGTCGCGCGGCAGTGTCGTGCAGCGCTGGATCCTACGGAAGCCGGTAAGTTGCGCAAGCTTCCCAACCAGGGTGCCTCCAAATGTTGCAAGACTACAACTCCCAGCATGCCTGGACACCCTTTGGCTGTCCAGGCATGCTGGGAGTTGTAGTTTTGCAACATCTGGAGGCACCCTTGTTGGGAAACACTGGCCTAAAACAGTGTTTCCCAACCAGGGTGCCTCCAGATGTTGCAAGACTACAACTCCCAGCATGCCTGGACAGCCATTGGCTGTCCAGGCATGCTGGGAGTTGTAGTTTTGCAACAGCTGGAGGGCCACAGTTTGCAGACCACTGGTTTGTGGTCTGTAAACTGTAGTCCTCCAGCTGTTGCAAAACTAAACAGCTGAAGGGGACCGGCGAAGACGTTCACTTACCCTTCCGAGGCTCCAGCGACGATCGCTGTCGGAGATCGTCGCGCGGCAGTGTCGTGCAGCGCTGGATCCTACGGAAGCCGGTAAGTTGCGCAAGCTTCCCAACCAGGGTGCCTCCAGATGTAGCAAGACTACAACTCCCAGCATGCCTGGACAGCCTTTGGCTGTCCAGGCATGCTGGGAGTTGTAGTTTTGCAACATGAGGCACCCTGGTTGGGAAACACTGTTTTAGGCCAGTGTTTCCCAACCAGGGTGCCTCCAGATGTTGCAAGACTACAACTCCCAGCATGCCTGGACAGCCAAAGGCTGTCTAGGCATGCTGGGAGTTGTAGTCTTGCAACATCTGGAGGCACCCTGGTTGGGAAACACTGGCCTAAAACAGTGTTTCCCAACCAAGGTGCCTCCAGATGTTGCAAAACTACAACTCCCAGCATGCCTGGACAGTCAAAGGCTGTCTAGGCATGCTGGGAGTTGTAGTTTTGCAACATCTGGAGGCAACCTGGCTGGGAAACACTGGCCTAAAACAGTGTTTCCCAACCAGGGTGCCTCCAGATGTTGCAAGACTACAACTCCCAGCATGCCTAGACAGCCTTTGGCTGTTCAGGCATGCTGGGAGTTGTAGTTTTGCAACATCTGGAGGCACCCTGGTTGGGAAACACTGTTTTAGGCCAGTGTTTCCCAACCAGGGTGCCTCCAGATGTTGCAAGACTACAACTCCCAGCATGCCTGGACAGCCAAAGGCTGTCTAGGCATGCTGGGAGTTGTAGTCTTGCAACATCTGGAGGCACCCTGGTTGGGAAACACTGTTTTAGGCCAGTGTTTCCCAACCAGGGTGCCTCCAGATGTTGCAAGACTACAACTCCCAGCATGCCTGGACAGCCAAAGGCTTTCTAGGCATCCTGGGAGTTGTAGTCTTGCAACATCTGGAGGCACCCTGGTTGGGAAACACTGTTTTAGGCCAGTGTTTCCCAGCCAGGTTGCCTCCAGATGTTGCAAAACTACAACTCCCAGCATGCCTAGACAGCCTTTGACTGTCCAGGCATGCTGGGACTTGTAGTTTTGCAACATCTGGAGGCACCCTGATTGGGAAACACTGGCCTAAAACAGTGTTTCCCAACCAGGGTGCCTCCAGATGTTGCAAAACTACAAGTCCCAGGTTGGGAAACACTGTGCCCGGCCTCCGCCCCACCTTACTGTAAGGGCATGCTGGGAGTTGTAGTCCTGCAGCTGGGGGCAGGGGACAAGCTTGTCACTTGCCCACACATCTCCTGCACCACACAACTACAACTCCCAGCATGTCCTTACTGTAAGGGCATGCTGGCAGTTGTAGTCGTGCGGGGCGGGAGATGTGTGAGCAGGTGATAATAAATGTACTAACCCATTTTTTTTGTTTTCTTCTCATTTCAGATCCGTGTATCCTTCGATGACCAGCGTTTTTCTTTGTTTGATTTTAATAAAATGGTTAACGAGGGCTTGTGGGGGAGTGTTTTTTGTAATAAATTTTTTTTAAAACCTGTTGTGTTTTTTTCTTACTTTACTAGACAGGCTTAGTAGTGGAAGCTGTCTTATAGACAGAGTCCATTACTAACCTGGGCATAGCGCTAGCCACAAAAACAGCTAGCGCTAACCCCCTATTATTACCCCGGTACCCAACGCCACAGGGGTGCCGGGAAGAGCCGGTACCAACAGGCCTGGAGCGTCAAAAATGGCGCTCCTGGGCCTAAGCGGTAACAGGCTGGCGTTATTTAGGCTGGGGATGGCCAGTAACAATGGTCCTCGCCCACCCTGGGAATGTCAGGCTGTTACTGTTTGGTTGGTATTTGGCTGAGAATGAAAATAGGGGGGACCCTATGCGTTTTTTTTTTTTTAAATAAATAATTAAATATATTTAAAAAACGCATAGGGTCCCCCTATTTTTATTCTCAGCCAAATACCAACCAAACAGTAACAGCCTGACGTTACCAGGGTGGGCGAGGACCATTGTTACTGGCCCTCCCCAACCTAAATAACGCCAGCCTGTTATCGCCTAGGCCCAGGAGCGCCATTTTTGACGCTCCGGGCCTGTTGGTACCGGCTCTTCCCGGCACCCCTGTGGTGTTGGGTACCGGGGTAATAATTGGGGGTTAGCGCTAGCTGTTTTTGTGGCTAACGCTAAGCCCGGCTTAGTAATGGACTCAGTCTATAAGACAGCTTCCACTACTAAGCCTGTCTACTAAAGTAAAATAAAAAAAAACACAACAGGTTTAAAAAAAAATTTATTACAAAAAAACACTCCCCCACAAGCCCTCGTTAACCATTTTATTAACATCAAGCAAAGAAAAACGCTGGTCGTCGAAGTAGTCCACCGAATCCGATGGAGTCCACAGGATACACAGATCTGTAGAAGAAGTAACCAAAAAAAAAAGTGTAAGTACATTTAGGGAGAAAAAAACTGTGTTAAAAAAATGTAATAGACACACACACACACACACACACACACACTAAACGCCGTTTACCACTTCTGAGCCATGACTACAATTTACAGTGATCCCTCAACTTACAATGGCCTCAACATACAACAGTTTCAACATACAATGGTCTTTTCTGGACCATCGTAAGTTGAAACCAGACTCAACATACAATGCTACAGACAGTCCAGATCTGTGAAACGTGTCAATGGCTGGAAGAACCAACCAATCAAAATGGGCATTCACTGGTAAAACCCCTGTATTACTGAAGTGTATGCACTGACTGGTGTCTGGTATTACATGTTCTGTACACTTTACCTGTATCAGGGTTAGCTGCTCTTTTGGACACCAGGTGAGGGCGACTCCATTACTTGTTTGGGACATTGCCTGTACTGTACAGGACCCCTGAAGAAGCTCCTGTCCTCTACATAGACCAGTGTTTCCCAATCAGGGTGGCCCCATCTTTTGCAAAACTACAACTCCCAGCATGCCCGGACAGCCTTTGGCTGTCCAGGCATGCTGGGAGTTATAGTTTTGCAACAGCTGGAGGCTCCCTGCTTGGGAAACACTGACATAGACAGTAATTTACAGCTCCCAGCAGATCTTTATTACTTTTATATGTAAGGATTTGCTTTATCTATATTAGTTATCTACTTATTTTTCTTTGTCACTTTTTCCTATTTTGGATGACATTTTTGTGCCTTTAGAACCAATTACCATGTTTCCATAGAGTTATGGTCTCAACATACAATGGTTTCAACTTACAATGGTTGTCCTGGAACCAATTAATATTGTAACTTGAGGGACCACTGTAGTTATTGAATTATTTAGATGTGGTGAAAAAGCTAAAAAAAAAACTCAAAAACAAAAGATCCAGAAGGAAACCAGCAGCCAAACCTGTTCAGACAGCAGGAAAAAAGAACAGACTATTTTTTCTACTACATGAAGTAAATTTCCCACTTTTGCCTATGTGTGCCAAATTTATTAACGCCGTGCAACAATTTAGTAAATTTGTCGCACATAGTCAAAAATGAAGTCGAAAAAAACAGGGTAAAAACCAGACTACATAGTAAAAGATTAGTAAATGCCCCTCATTGTGAATAAAATTTATGATAGTTAAAATTTATAATCTAGTCATGTACCAATACATAAAATATGTATATATGTTCTAATTATAAAAGAATGCTCTTTTAAATAGATTTTAAACATGTAAAGCCCCTAAATTTTATTTGCTTCTTTCCATTACTACAATAAAGACCCTTCACTCGAACTTTCAATATGAGGCATGTGAGTGCATGCTTTTGACAATACTCCTTGCTCTGGCAGAATATTTGTAATGGAAGCCATTAATTACTTACTGGCCCATTTACTTGCTGTTGTTTGTCTACTAAGGCATCTGGCCCCCAAATGTTTATGTATTTAAATGTGTGTGAAGTGTAGATGCATTCCAAAGATTAAGGAATGCTGCAAATTTTTTGTTTTTCATAAATTCAGTGTTATATGGTTTCAGTGAATGTCCCCAGAAGACTTAATTTAAATGTGTTGTCTGGATTTCATATTGTGTTTTTTTTATGATGTTCATTGTTTGAGCTTCAGCGTGGTCTATGCATTTCATATCTTCAAATTGAATAAATGACTAAGCTATGTGGTTCAAAGTTTATTGTTTCCTGATTAAAAAGTGTTTGAAAGTTATAGCAGATCACATGCAAACACTTATATGATAATAACAAACCTTTTCAGATTATTTATCATTTCGAGTAGTGTGCTACAGTGTACAGCATACAGAAGGACATATCTCTTGACATATTCTACTTAAAGGGGTACTCTGCCCCTAGCATCTTATGCCCCCTCCCATAGATTTGCATTAAGGGGGCGGGCCGTGACATCACAAGGGGGCGGAGCTGTGACATCACAATACTCTGGCCCCTGTATCGCCTGTCATTACGCACAGAGCGAGTGTGCTCTATGCAGTAATGATAGCAGGGTGCCGCAGCGGAGGTCCCGGGAGTCCCCAGCAGCGGGACCCCGGCGATCTAACATCTTATCCCCTATACTTTGGATAGGAAATAAGATGCTAGGAGCGGAGCACCCCTTTAACCTCTTAAGGACCAGGCACGTATGAGTATGTCCCTGCACCCTGGGTCTTAAGGACCAGGCACGTACTCATACGTCCATGGGAATTTCTGTCCCCTCCGCGCGCCAGGCGGGGACCGGACCGGGGTGACTGCTGATATCTATCAGCAGGCACCCCACGCAAATGCCCAGGGGGAGTCATCAGACCCCCCATGTCGGCGATCGGCGCAAATCGCAAGTGAATTCACACTTGCGATTTGCGCGATTCCGGGTCATTAGGGGGTCTATGGTGACCCGGTGACCCGGAATATAAGGGGGATCGCGGGTGTCTAAGACACCTACAATCCCTCTGAAGGGATAGGAGTGAGGTGGCAGGGGTGCCCCCCCTCCTATCCCTGCTATTGGTGGTCTAGACGCGACCACCAATAGCAGATCGGGGGCAGGGGGGGGTTAACTTTCGTTTTCTCCGTCCTGTCCACCCACAATAGGCGGGACAGAACAGGGAAACGACAGAGGACCGGCGCCGAAGATCCACTTACCCCTCCGGAGGCTGCAGGCGACGATCGGCGTCGGAGATCGGCGGGCGTCGATGTCGTGCAGCAGGCTCCCTGGATCCGACGGAAGCCGGTTAGTTGCCTAGCAACATCTGGAGGGCTGCAGTCTGAGACCACTATATAGTGGTCTCTATACTGTAGCACTCCAGATGTTGCAAAACTACAACTCCCAGCATGCCCACACAACTGTTTGCTGTCTGGGCAAGCTGGGATTTGTAGTTTTGCAGCATCTGGAGGGCCACAGTTTGCAGTGGTCTCTATACTGTAGCTCTCCAGATGTTGCAAAATTGCAAATTCCAGCATGCTGGGAGTTGTAGTTGTGATCCCTCCAGCTGTTGCATAACTACATCTCCCAGCATGCCCTTCGGTGATCATTACATGCTGGGAGTTGTAGTTTTGCAACAGCTGGAGGTACACTGGTTGGAAAATATTGAGTAAGATAACAGAACCTAACTGAAGGTTCTCCAACCAGTGTGCCTCCAGCTGTGGCAAAAGTACAACTCCCAGCCTGCATGGTCTGTCGGTACATGCTGAGAGTTGTAGTTTTTAAACAGCTGGAGGTTTGCCCCCCCCCCATGTGAACATACAGAGTACATTCACACAGGCAGGCTTACAGTAAGTTTTCTGCTTCAAATATGAGCTGCGGCAAATAAACCTTCACCAGTGTGAATGTACCCTAAAAACACTACACTACACAACACTAACACATAATGAAGGGTAAAACACTACATATACACCGCCTTACACTGCCCCCCCCAATAAAAGTTAAAAACGTATCCTACGGCAGTGTTTCCAAAATGGAGCCTCCAGCTGTTGCAAAACAACAACTCCCAGCATTTCTGGACAGCCCCTGACTGTCTAGGCATGCTGGGAGTTTAGCAACAGCTGGAGGCACCCTGTTTGGGAATCACTGGCGTAGAATACCCCTATGTCCACCCCTATGCAATCCCTATTTTAGTCCTCAAATGTGTATGGCGCTCTCTCACTTCGGAGCCCTGTCGTATTTCAAGGAAACAGTTTAGGGCCACATATAAACCTCCGTACCCCGTACTCGGAAGAAATTACACTACAAATTTTGGGGGGCTTTTTCTCCTTTTACCCCTTATGAAATGGAAAAGTTGGGGTCTACACCAGCCTGTTAGAAATTTTTTTTTACATTAACATGCTGGTGTTGCCCTTTACTTTTTATTTTCACAAGAGGTAAAAGGAAAAAAAGACCCCCAAAATTTGTAACACAATTTCTCCTGAGTACGGAAATACCCCAGATGTGGGCGTAAAATGATCTGCGGGCGCATAACAAGGCTCAAGAGTGAGAGCGAACTATGTACATTTGAAGCCTAAATTGGTGATTTGCACAGGGGTGGCTAATTTTACAGCGGTTCTGACATAAACGAAAAAAAAAATATATATACCGACATGTGACCCCATTTTGGAAACTACACCCCTCACGGAATGTAACAAGGGGTATAGTGAGTCTTAACACCCCACAGGTGTTTGACAAATTTTCGTTAAAGTTGGATGGGAAAATGAAAAAAAATTATTTTTTCCACTAATATGCTGGTGTTACCCTAAATTTTTCATTTTCACAAGGGAAAATAGGAAAAAAGCCCCCCAAAATTTGTAACCCCATTTCTTCTGAGTAAGAAAATACCCCAAATGTGGATGTAAAGTGCTCGGCGGGCGAATTACAATGCTCAGAAGAGAGGGAGCGCCATTGGGATTTTGAAGAGAAAATGTGTTCGGAATTGAAGGCCACGTGTGTTTACAAAGCCCCCATAGTGCCAGAACAATGGACCCCCCCAACATATGACCCCATTTTGGAAACTACACCCCTCACATAATGTAATAAGGGGTACAGTGAGCATTTACACCCCACAGGTGTCTGACAGATTTTTGGAACAGTGGTCCGTGAAAATGAAAAATGCAATTTTTCAGTTGCTCAGCCCACTGTTCCAAAGAACTGTTAAATGCCAGTGGGGTGTAAATACTCACTGCACCGCTTATTAAATTCTGTGATGGGTGTAGTTTTCAAAATGGGGTCACATGTGGGGGGGGTCCACTGTTCTGGCACCACGGGCGGCTTTGCAAACGCACATGGCCCCTGAATACCATTCCAAAAAATTCACTCTTCAAAAGCTCAATGGCGCTCACTTTATTCCTTGTTACGTTCCTCAAGGGGTCTAGTTTCCAAAATGTTATGCCATGTGTTTTTTTTTTGCTGTTCTGGCACCATAGGGGCTTCCTAAATGCGACATGCCCCCCAACCAAAATTTGCTCTCAAAAAGCCAAATATGACTCCTTCTCTTCTGAGCATTGTAGTTCGCCCGTAGTGCCCTTCAGGTCAACTTATGGGGTACCTCCATACTCAGAAGAGATGGGGTTACAAATTTTGGGGGGCATTTTCTGCTATTAACCCTTGCAAAAATGTGAAATTTGGGGGGAAACACACATTTTAGTGAAAATTATTATTATTTTTTTTACATATGCAAAAGTCGTGAAACCCCTGGGGGGTATTAAGGCTCACTTCATTCCTTGTTACGTTCCTCAAGGGGTCTAGTTTCCAAAATGGTATGCCATGTGGTTTTTCTAAATGCAACATGCCCCCCAAAAATATTTTTCAGAAAAACCTACTCTCCAAAATCCCCTTGTCGCTCTTTCGCTTCTGAGCCCTCTACTGCGCCCACCGAACACTTTACATAGACATATGAGGTATGTGCTTACTCGAGAGAAATTGGGCTATAAATATACATTTTCTCCTTTTACCCCTTGTAAAAATAAAAAAAATTGGGTCTACAAGAACATGCAAGTGTAAAAAATGAAGATTGTGAATTTTCTCCTTCACTTTGCTGCTATTCCTGTGAAGCACCAAAAGGGTTAAAACGCTGACTGAATGTCATTTTGAATACTTTGGGGGGTGCAGTTTTTATAATGGGTCATTTGTGGAGTATTTCTAATATGAAGACCCTTCAAATCCACTTCAAACCTGAACTGTTCCCTGAAAAATAGTGAGTTTGAAAATTTTGTGAAAAATTGGAAAATTGCTGCTGAACTTTGAAGCCCTCTGGTGACATATTGTATATGTGAATTAAAAAAAATTATTTGGAATATCCATTTTCCTTACAAGCAGAGAGCTTCAAAGTTAGAAAAATGCTAAATTTTAAATTTTGTCATCAAATTTTAGGATTTTTCACCAAGAAAGGAAGCAAGTTACCACAAAATTTTACCACCATGTTAAAGTAGAATACGTCACGAAAAAACAATCTTGGAATCAGAATGATAACTTAAAGCATTCCAGAGTTATTAATGTTTAAAGTGACAGTGGTCAGATGTTCAAAAGAAGCTCTGGTCCTAAGGTGTTAAAATGGCCTGGTCCTTAAGGGGTTAAGCAATTAATGTATAATAATTCTTGCATACAAGTAACTGTATTGTGAATGTTACTTTGAATGGTATGGTATATTTTCATAGAAATACTTATATTGTCATCAGTCATTGTTTATTTCCTCCTCAATTTCTACACATAAAAGTATATTTTAGTTTACACAAATGCACAAATTGGACAGTAATGGACATGCTTAGGAAGGATCCATGCTTGTCTTCGGGCTAAATGGCTATGTTCATAATTGTAGCTTCTATCCTCACCAGCCTTTACTTGCATGTCTCTCTTTTGTATATCTGACTTCTGTTCTGCCTGACTATTCTTTTTGCCTACCATCATGTATCTTGTAGTCCTTCTGGTTCTGACCTTAGTTTGGCTGACCCTGCTTGTTTGTTTGTAAGTATTCCTGTTTGCCTTGTCTGAGCAGTGAATATTTCAGTTTGTTACCTGACTTCTCTCTGACCAGCCATCCTGTGCCTTATAGTTCATCTGGTCTGGCCCTTGCTTGCCTTTGACTACCCCTCCTGCCTGCAGTTTGTTTCTCTGCTTCATCTTAGTTTGATCTTTGTACTGTGTTGCTAGATTTTTTTTTTTTGCTATGGCCTTCACCTTAGTAGCATAGTGACCTTAACCCCTAAAGGACCAGGCCCATTTTGGCCTTAAAGGGGTACTCCATAGCTCAGCGTTTGAAACAAACTGTTCCGAATGCTGGAGTTGGCGCCGGAAGCTCTTGACGTCATAGCCACCCCCCTCATGACGTCACTCCCCACCCCCTCAATGCAAGTCGATGGGAGGGGGCTTGACAGCATGGGCTATTATTAACCCCTTAATCACACAGGACGTAAATATACGTCCTGGTGAGCTGGTACTTAACACACCAGGACGTACATTTACGTCCTAAGCATAACCACGGACATCGGAGCGATGCCCGTATCATGCGCGGCAGGTCCCGGCTGTTGATCGCAGCCAGGGACCTGCCGGTAATGGTGGACATCCGTGATCCTGCGTATGTCCGCCATTAACCCCTCAGATGCCGTGATCAATACAGATCATGGCATCTGCAGCATTGCGGTCACTTAAATGGATGATCAGAGCGCCCAAAGCGCTGCCGCGGCGATCCGGTCATCCAGCGCGGCAGACGGAGGTCCCCTCACCTGGCTCTGCTGCCTTTCCGGCATCTTCTGCTCTGATCTGCCTTCCCGCAGACCAGAGCAGAAGATGACCGATAATGCTAATAAGTGCTATGTCCTATACATAGCACTGAACAGTATTAGCAATTGTTACGCCGAGCGCTCCGGGTCCCTGCTCCTCCCCGGAGCGCTCGCGGCGTTCCTCTCTCTGCAGCGCCCCGGTCAGACCCGCTGACCGGGAGCGCTGCACTGACACTGCCGGCGGGGATGCGATTCGCATAGCGGAACGCGCCCGCTCGCGAATCGCATCCCAAGTCACTCACCTGTCCCGGTCCCTGGCTGTCACTTCCTGGCGCGCGCGGCTCCGCTCCTTAGGGCGCGCGCGCGCCAGCTCTCTGGGATTTAAAGGGCCAGTGCACCAATGATTGGTGCCTACCCCAATCAGTCTGATTAGCTTCCACCTGTGCACCTGTCTATATAACCTCACTTCCCCTTCCCTTCCTTGCCGGATCTTGTTGCCCTTGTGCCTAGTGAAAGAGTTTACAGTGTTTGCCTTACCAGTGTTCCTGACCTCTTGCTATCTCCATTGACTACGAACCTTGCCGCCTGCCCTGACCTTCTGCTACGTCTGACCTTGCCTCTGTCTAGTCCTTCTGTCCCACGCCTTCTCAGCAGTCAGCGAGGTTGAGCCGTTGCCGGTGGATACGACCTGGTTGCTACCGCCACAGCAAGACCATCCCGCTTTGCGGCGGGCTCTGGTGAATACCAGTAGCAACCTAGAACCGGTCCACCGACACGGTCCACGCCAATCCCTCGCTGACACAGAGGATCCACATCCAGCTAGCCGAATCCTAACAGCAATCGAGTGATTGCTATAGATGAGTGATTCCCAACCGCGGTGCCGTGGCACACGTGTGTGCCGTTCAGCACTGCCCGTGGTGCCGCGGGATTTTACTGTGATTTTAAAATTTTTTTTATTATTATTATTATTATCTTTTTAAATGTCCCACCCCGGTCTGACGGCGCAGGGGGGAAGGGAAGTCTGCGTGTGCACTGCGCACACAGCGTCCCCCTGCGTCCCCTGCGTCTCCTGCGTCTCCCGCGTTCCCCTCCTTCCCCCTCTGTTCCCTGAGTCCCCCTCCTTCCCCCTCTGTTCCCTGTGTCCCCCGCGTCCCCCTCCTTCACCCTCCATCTTCTGCATCCCCCTCCTTCACCCTCCGTCTTCTGCGTCCCCCTCTGTCCCCCCTCCCCCGTGCCTGCTGTGGAACTGCCAGCTGCGTGGGCCGGCTTGCTTAAGGTACCGTACCCTTTCCACCCCTCTGTTCACCTTCTCAACCCTGTCTAAACCCCCCCACCGTCACCCAGGTCCACCCTCTACCCCCCCGTCACTCATGTCCACCCCCCCTGTCAGCCATGTCCGCCTTGTCCACCTCCCTGTCCATCTCTATCACCCATGTCCACCCTCCCTGTCACCCATGTCCACCCTCCCTGTCACCTATGTCCACCCTCCCTGCCACCCATGTCCACCCTCCCTGTACACCCCTTTCACCCATGTATGCTCCTCTACACCCCTGTCACCCATGTACACTCCTCTACACCCCTGTCACCCATGTACACTCTTCTGCACCCCTCCGTCACCCATGTTCACTCCTTTATACCCCTCTGTCACCCATGTACACTCCTCTATACCCCTTTGTCACCCATGTACACTCTTCTATACCCCTCTGTCATCCATGTACACTCCTCTACACCCCTCTGTCACCCATGTACACTCCTCTACACCCCTCTGTCACCCATGTACACCCATCTGTCACTCATGTACACTCCTCTAAACCCCTCTGTATGCTCCTCTATACCCCTGTCACCCATGTACGCTCCTCTACACCCCTGTCACCCATGTACGCTCCTCTACACCCCTGTCACCCATGTACACTCCTCTATACCCCTCTGTCACCCATGTACACTCCTCTATACCCCTCTGTCACCCATGTACACCCATCTGTCACCAATGTACACTCCTCTATACCCCTCTGTCACTCATGTACACTCCTCTAAACCCCTCTGTATGCTTCTCTATACCCCTGTCACCCATGTACGCTCCTCTACACCCCTGTCACCCATGTACACTCCTCTACACCCCTGTCACCCATGAACGCTCCTCTACACCCCTGTCACCCATGTACGCTCCTCTACACCCCTGTCACCCATGTACGCTCCTCTACACCCCTGTCACCCATGTACGCTCCTCTACACCCCTGTCACCCATGTACGCTCCTATACACCCCTGTCACCCATGTACGCTCCTCTACACCCCTGTCACCCATGTACGCTCCTCTACACCCCTGTCACCCATGTACCCTCCTCTACACCCCTGTCACCCATGTTGACTCCTCTATACCCCTCTGTCACCCATGTACACTCCTCTATACCCCTTTGTCACCCATGTACACTCTTCTATACCCCTCTGTCATCCATGTACACTCCTCTACACCCCTCTGTCACCCATGTACACTCCTCTACACCCCTCTGTCACCCATGTACACCCATCTGTCACCCATGTACACTCCTCTATACCCCTCTGTCACTCATGTACACTCCTCTAAACCCCTCTGTATGCTCCTCTATACCCCTGTCACCCATGTACGCTCCTTTACACCCCTGTCACCCATGTACGCTCCTCTACACCCCTGTCACCCATGTACACTCCTCTATACCCCTCTGTCACCCATGTACACTCCTCTATACCCCTCTGTCACCCATGTACACTCCTCTACACCCCTCTGTCACCCATGTACACCCCTCTATACCCCTTTGTCACCCATGTACACTCTTCTTTACCCCTCTGTCATCCATGTACACTCCTCTACACCCCTCTGTCACCCATGTACACTCCTCTACACCCCTCTGTCACCCATGTACACCCATCTGTCACCCATGTACACTCCTCTATACCCCTCTGTCACTCATGTACACTCCTCTAAACCCCTCTGTACGCTCCTCTATACTCCTGTCACCCATGTACGCTCCTTTACACCCCTGTCACCCATGTACGCTCCTCTACACCCCTGTCACCCATGTACACTCCTCTATACCCCTCTGTCACCCATGTACACTCCTCTATACCCCTCTGTCACCCATGTACACTCCTCTACACCCCTCTGTCACCCATGTACACTCCTCTACACCCCTCTGTCACCCATGTACACTCCTCTACACCCCTCTGTCACCCATGTACACCCATCTGTCACCCATGTACACTCCTCTATACCCCTCTGTCACTCATGTACACTCCTCTAAACCCCTCTATATGCTTCTCTATACCCCTGTCACCCATGTACGCTCCTCTACACCCTGTCACCCATGTACGCTCCTCTACACCCCTGTCACCCATGAACGCTCCTCTACACCCCTGTCACCCATGTACGCTCCTCTACACCCCTGTCACCCATGTACGCTCCTCTACACCCCTGTCACCCATGTACGCTCCTCTACACCCCTGTCACCCATGTACGCTCCTATACACCCCTGTCACCCATGTACGCTCCTCTACACCCCTGTCACCCATGTACGCTCCTCTACACCCCTGTCACCCATGTACGCTCCTCTACACCCCTGTCACCCATTTACGCTTCTCTACACCCCTGTCACCCATGTACGCTCCTCTACACCCCTGTCACCCATGTACGCTCCTCTACACCCCTGTCACCCATTTACGCTTCTCTACACCCCTGTCACCCATGGACGCTCCTCTACACCCCTCTGTCACCCATGTACGCTCCTCTACACCCCTCTGTACACTCCTCTACACCCCTCTGTACACTCCTCTACACCCCTCTAAACCCCTCTGTCACCCATGTCCACCCCTCTACACCTCCTGTCACCCATGTCCACTCTTCTACACCCCTCTGTCACCCATGTAAAAAAAAAAGAAAAAAAAGTTTGGCGCCTAATAGTTTTTTTTGCAGGTTTAACGGTGAAGAATTGTGTGTGGAAGAAATCGTGATGATGGCCCGGACCAGATGGAGAAGAGAAGGCAATGATGCAAATTAGAAAAGAGTCATTGGTGAGTTGCTGTATAAAGCAGCACTTTAAACTACATATACACAGATAAATAGATATAGTGCATTGCGTTTTTTGCCGTTTTTTACCGTTTTTCCTTTTTTTTTTTTTTTCTTGCTCGTCAACCTCGGTATCGGTGCCCCGTGGAAAAAAAATTATCCGAGGTGTGCCCCAACCCGAAAAAGGTTGGGAAACACTGCTATAGATAGTCCTCTATACATATTTGGTATCTCCACGTGCATAAATATCTGAACTATTAAAATAAAATTTTAATGATACCGTACGGTGAACGGCGTGAACGTAAAAATAAAAAAAAGTCCAAAATAGATGCCTTTTTATAACATTTTATTCCAAAAACAATTCATAAAAAATTTATTAAAAGTTCTATATAAGCAAATATGGTATTAATAAAAAGTACAGATCATGGTGCAAGAAATGAGCCCTCATACCGCCGCTTTTACAGAAAAATGAAAAAGTTATAGGTCTTCAAAATAGGGGGATTTTAAACGTACTAATTTGGTTAAAAAGTTTGCGATTTTTTTAAAGCGCAACAGTAATAGAAAATGATGTTATTATGGGTATCATTTTAATCAAATTGACCCAAAGAATAAAGAACACATGTCATTTTTACCATAAATTGTACGGAGTGAAAACGAAACCTTCCAAAATTAGCAAAATTGAGGTTTTCTTTTTAATTTCACCACACAAATAGTATTTTTTTGGTTGCGCCATACAGTTTATGGTAAAGTGAGTGATGGCATTGCAATGGACAACTGGTCGCACAAAAAACAAGCCCTCATACTAGTCTGTGGATGAAAATATAAAAGAGTTATGATTTTTTGAAGGTGAGGAGGAAAAAAACAAAACGTAAATATTAAAATTGTCTGCGTCCTTAAGGCCCAAATGGGCTGCGTCCTTAAGGGGTTAAAGAATAATGTAGAGGTTCTTGTGCATGCCTTCTCTTTACCTGTGTTAACTGCTGTGGCATGCAAGGGATAGGCTCCATGTTGGATTCCACTTTATTTATGATGAGGATTCACAGGTCAGGAAAGTTCTGACCAGCCAGGTGAATTTCAAGCCATTTAGTCTTAGCATTTTGTGTTAATTCAATTGGAAATAGATAAGGTTGTGAGCAAGAGTAGACTGCCAACTTATAAGGCCCCTGGGCAAAAGATGATCACGGGGCCCCTGTGCGCCCACCCATACAGATGCTCTGACCACATACAATAAATAAAGGAAATATAGAAAAGTAAGCTTACATTTAACCCCTTAAGGAAACAGCCCATTTTGGCCTTAAGGACAGAGACAATTTCATTTTAGTTTTTTCCTCCCCATGTTCCAAGAGGCATAACACTTTTTTTTCTCCTGCAACAGACTCTGTCAGGGCTTTTTTTTATGGTAAAACCTTTCATTTTACCATAAAATGTATGGTGCAACCAAAAAAAATTATTTTTGTGGGGAAATTAAAAAATTCTGACTTCTAATAACTTTCTTATGTTACTGTATACAGGACAGTATGTAATTTTTCCCCCATGATCTGTAATTTTTATCAGTACCATTGTTGTTTGGATGGAAATTTTTAATCGCTTTTTCTAAAAATATTCTCATATATGAACAGAAGACAAAGAGGGACGTCACTCACCAGGATACGGTGCAATTTTCTTTATTTCAACGGTGCAGAGACATGGAGCACGGACGCTAGAAGGTAGGACTAGCTCATCAGTGGGAAGCTGGGTGACAGCTGTTGCACGTGCGTATCACGCTTCTTCAGACCCTACCTGTTCCGTGATGCATCACCCTTAAGAGCACACCTCCCCGGGTGACGCACTTGGAACAGGTGCGTGCTAACGAATACATTTAAAAACATTAAATAACAACTCGTAATGTATAGGATTTGCTGCAAGTATCAAAAATAGTTTCTGTCTAGATAATACAAATATAGAAAAGTATAAAAAAAGTACAAAAGTTATTATTTTTCTAAAAATTATATATAGAAAAAGAAAAAGAGGAAACAAAAAGGCTATGAATAAACCTGAAACACAGGAATATGGATTACAAAAAGACACTGTAGTCCACTTTTTCATCCCAGGTTGCCGGCAGCATTAAGTTTTATGATCCATTTGGCTTCTGTTTGTAACAGGAGTTTTCTTTTGTCTGAATTTTCTTTGCTGCGGACAACCTCAAGTCCCTGAAAGAGTAAATCATTACAGATGCCTTTATGCTCACTGTTCATGTGTTCGATAAAACGGGGTGCACCTTTTTCAGTTTTAACTGAATAAACATGT
Organism: Hyla sarda; assembly: GCF_029499605.1. Classification (NCBI taxonomy): domain Eukaryota; kingdom Metazoa; phylum Chordata; class Amphibia; order Anura; family Hylidae; genus Hyla; species Hyla sarda. Next base: position 103,417,296 of record NC_079196.1, read on the forward strand.
TCCCTAAATCTTGTATTAAGGGTGCGTTTTGTGCTACCGATATAAAACCTTCCACATGAACAGGTCATCGCATACACAACCCACTGGGTTCTACAGGTAATCAAGGTGTTAACATGTATGATTTCTCCACCAATTTGGGTACTTTTACCAATTTTCGTATTGGGACACCAAATACATGTACCACACTTGTGGTTCCCTGTGGGGCCAGATCTTATGAGCCAGTCAGTGGTTTTAGGGTTGGAACAGAAGTTACTGCTAGTGACTACATCCCTAAGGTTTTTACAGCGCTTGAACGTGATGAGAGGTCTATCATGTACAAGTTTTCCTAAGTCGGTGTCACTTTTTATCAAGGACCAGCTATTATGTACCGCCCTTTTTATAACTTTTTCAAGGGGACTAAATTTGAAAGAAAAGGAAAACCTAGGTGCTGGATTGTCAGAGGATTTTTCTTTAGTATCTTTTTTGGCTTTTCTGCTTTTATTAGCCTATTAGCTAATAAAAGCAGAAAAGCCAAAAAAGATACTAAAGAAAAATTTGTACATGATAGACCTCTCATCACGTTCAAGCGCTGTAAAAACCTTAGGGATGTAGTCACTAGCAGTAACTTCTGTTCCAACCCTAAAACCACTGACTGGCTCATAAGATCTGGCCCCACAGGGAACCACAAGTGTGGTACATGTATTTGGTGTCCCAATATGAAAATCGGTAAAAGTACCCAAATTGGTGGAGAAATCATACATGTTAACACCTTGATTACCTGTAGAACCCAGTGGGTTGTGTATGTGATGACCTGTTCACGTGGAAGGTTTTATATCGGTAGCACAAAACGCACCCTTAATACAAGATTTAGGGAACATGTTTATTCAGTTAAAACTAAAAAAGGTGCACCCCGTTTTATCGAACACATGAACAGTGAGCATAAAGGCATCTGTAATAATCTACTCTTTCAGGGACTTGAGGTTGTCCGCAGCAAAGAAAATTCAGACAAAAGAAAACTCCTGTTACAAACAGAAGCCAAATGGATCATAAAACTTAATGCTGCCGGCAACCTGGGACTCAATGAAAGAGTGGACTACAGTGTCTTTTTGTAATCCATATTCCTGTGTTTCAGGTTTATTCATAGCCTTTTTGTTTCCTCTTTTTCTTTTTCTATATATAATTTTTAGAAAAAGAATAACTTTTGTACTTTTTTATACTTTTTTATATTTGTATTATCTAGACAGAAACTATTTTTGATACTTGCAGCAAATCCTATACATTACGAGTTGTTATTTAATGTTTTTAAATGTATTCGTTAGCACGCACCTGTTCCAAGTGCGTCACCCAGGGAGGTGTGCTCTTAAGGGTGATGCATCACGGAACAGGTAGGGTCTGAAGAAGCGTGATACGCACGCGCAACAGCTGTCACCCAGCTTCCCACTGATGAGCTAGTCCTACCTTCTAGCGTCCGTGCTCCATGTCTCTGCACCGTTGAAATAAAGAAAATTGCACCGTATCCTGGTGTCGTCCCTCATTGTCTTCTGTGCATATATTTGTGAATGCTGTATCTCTAAGGGACTTGGAACCACACAGTGTACAGTGCTTGCCAGCACTTTACAGAACTGTTTCGGACATATTCAGGAACCAGGTTGCATACATCTTGCTGCTAAAGCACTAAGGGAGGAGCGCTATTTGGGGTAGAGGTGCCGACTATCCACTCTTGCTGAGCTATTCTCATATATGAAGTGACCAATCATCAGCAATTCTGGACTATTTTTTACATTTACGCTGTTCACTGTACGGTTTAATTAACATTATATTTTTGTAGTTCAGACATTTCCACATGCCACTTATGTTTATTTTTGTTTACATTATTTTTATTAAAAAAAATTGAAAGGGGGGGGGGGTGATATAAACTTATATTAGGAAAGAAGCTCATTCACATTTATTAACTTACTAGCTGAGTAACTGGCGTTGCCCGGTTTTTCCTTCCTCATCCTTGTTGGGGAGGAATATCAACAAAGGAGGAAGCTTTTGACTTCATATCCCATCCCCATATATTGTTGTCATATCCCGTCCTCATATCCCGTCCTCATATCCCGACCTCCTATCCCGACCTCCTATCCCATCCTCCTATCCCCTCCTCCTATCCCGTCCTCTTATCCTGACCTCCTTTCCCATCCTCCTATCCCGACCTCCTATCTCGACCTCCTTTCTCGACCTTCTAACTCATCCTCCTATCCTGACCTCCTATCCTGACCTCCTATCCCGTCCTCCTATCCCGTCGTCCTATATCGACCTCCTATCCCAAACTCCTATCCCGAACTCCTATCCCGTCCTCCTATCCGCCCTTCTATCTCGACCTCCTATCCCGACTTCCTATCCTGACCTCCTCTCTCGACCTCCTATACCGACCTCCTATCCCGTCCTCCTATTCCGACTCCTATCCTGACCTAATATCCTGACCTCCTATCCTGACCTCCTATCCCAACCTCCTATCCCGTCCTCGTATCCCATCCTCCTATCCAGTCTTCCTACCTCCACCTTGTATCTCGAAATCCCGTCCTCCTATCACGACCTCCTAACTTGACCTCCTATCTCAACCTCCTATCCCAACCTCCTCCTTGAAATATCTCCAGCAGTACGGAAGTTATGTGGGAACATAAATTTCCCATTGATTTGCGGGGGACTTTAAACAAAAAACCCAACCCTCACAAATTGGGGTAGTTAAGGGTTAAATTAACTGTCCTATATTTGAAGTGGACATATAAGTAACATGCGACCAAGTATTATCGAAATATCTCCAGCCGTTTGGAAGTTATGCAGTAACATATATTTCCCATAGACTTATATGGGACTTTAAACAAAAACCCTGCCCCTGGCAAATGGGGGTGAGTAAGGGTTAAATTACCTTTCGTATATTTGTTTTTGACATATAAGTAACATGTGTGCCAAGTTTTATGCTAATATCTTTAGCTGTTTGGATGTAATGCTGGAACATACACACACATACACACACTGAGTTTTATATATATAGATTAAAAAAATTATATATTAATTATGTTTTAATACTTTTTTTAACCCCTTAAGGCCCCTGTGGTTTTTCCGTTTTTGCATTTTCGTTTTTTCCTCCTTACCTTTAAAAAATCATAACTCTTTCAATTTTGCACCCAAAAATCCATATGATGGCTTATTTTTTGCATCAACAATTCTAATTTGTCAAGACATCAGTCATTTTACCCAAAAATCTACGGCGAAACAGAAAAAAAATCATTTTGAGACAAAATAAAAAAAAAACACTATTTTGCAAATTTGGGGGCTTCTGTTTCTACACAGCACATTTTTTGGTTAAAAATGACACCTTCTCTTTATTCTGTAGGTCCATACAATTAAAATGATACCCTACTTATGTAGATTTAATTTTGTCATACTTCTGGAAAAAATCATAACTACATGCAGGAAAATTTATACGTTTAAAATTGTCATGTTCTGACCCCTATAACTTTTTAATTTTTTCACATATGGGGCGGTATGAGGGCTCATATTTTGCACTGTGATTTGAAGATTTTAGCGGTAGCATTATTGCATTGATAGGACTTATTTATCGTTTTGATTCATTTTTTCATGATATAAAAAGTGACCAAAAATGCACTATTTTGTACTTTGAAAAAACTTGAATTTTTTTTTGCGCGTACGCCATTGACCGTGCGGCTTAATTAACAATATATTTTCATAATTTTGACATTTCCGCACGCGGCGATACCACATATGTTTATATTTATTTTTATTTACACTGTTTTTTTTTTTTGATGGGAAAAGGGGGTGATTCAAACTTTTATTAGCTTCCATTGGAAGCTATAACACTGCACACACTGATCTTTTACATTGATCAGTGGTTTCTCATAAGAAACCACTGATCGATGATTCTGCCGCTTGACTGCTCATGCCTGGATCTCAGGCTCTGAGCAGTCATTCGGCGATCGGACAGCATGGAGGCAGGTAGGGATCCTCTGGCTGTCATGTAAGCTGTTCGCCGTGGCGATCCCGAACAGCTCCCTGAGTTAATCGGCATTGTTTCACTTTCACTTTAGACGCGGCGTTCAACTTTGAATGCCGCGTCTAAAGGGTTAATAGTGTGCGGCACTGCGATCAGTACTGCACGCTATTAGCCACGGGTCTTGGCCGTTGTTAGAGGCCAGGCCCGACCCGCTATGGCATTATAGAACTGGAGCAGACTCATGACGTACCAGTACGTCATGGGTCCTTAAGAGGTTAAGTCTCCACAGTTGCTGTAATTTGTCACAAAATGCTTGCCATTAGCTACTGACTTACTACATCTCCCAGCATGCCCTGATATAGCCTATGGTTCTGAAGCTGCCCCAAACCAAAACTACAACTCCCAGCATGTTGCACTTTATAGTAGTACAGTTTAAGCTTATGGCGCAACATGCAGGGAGTTGTAGTTTTTGTTTGCGGCAGCTGCAGAGCCATAGGCTGTGTCAAGGAATTCTGGGAGTTGCAGTTACTAGCATCCCTCTCTGCTTTCCTCCCAGAGAGGCAGGCAGCAGCGAGAAACGAAACATGTAGAAAAAGCTGCACTGGAATGAAACAAATTGTGCTGGAGGACTAATGATAGTGAGTGTACATGATGCAGGCAAAAAAAAAAAACTGAGCTTTTTTAATAATGTACATAAAAAAAAATACAAATTATATGATAAGCAAACATGGTTACATAGTGCTAAAAAAAAAGGCAAAGTAAAGGGCATCAAAGGTTTTGAACAACAGATTTATGGGGATTGAAAGTTGATTTATTCTGGTTGCCATATTGGAAAGGAATTTTCCTGTCATGGAACAGTCGGCATCAGCCCGCATAGTTTTTTTTTTCTTTTTCTTTTTGCCTTCTTTTAGATCAACACAGTAGGGTCTTGATGGACTATTGTCTTTTTTTCAATCTCACAAACTATGTTACTATAAAGTGTGGCTGATAGGATGAAGTGGTATTCCATGGTAAATCACAAATTAGCATTTTCCAGGGAAAGGAAGCTAAAAAATAAAAACAATAATTTCATTTCATTTGACCATCCTCAATTTGTGGTGATTCCATAATTTATACCAGGGTTGTTCATGTAGACATTGCCCTAATTAAATATGACCCACTGACCAATTTCGTTTTGGGAATAAATAGATGTGTGTGATGAAAATGGCATAACATTTTTTTCTTCTCTTTTGAGAAATAATATGCTTTCATTGTTGTAAAAGGTTGCATCTGTTATACATTTATATACATCTCTATGCTTACTCATCAAAATTCTTTTGTTGTGCATAAAAATCCTCCTCAAATGGAATCAGTTTCACTTTAGTAAATCATATTAATTATAAACAACAACAACATAGCTGGTATTGATTCATTTTGGCAGCTTTTTCTTAAATATCTGAACACCTCTTTGGTATATTAGGCACACAATATTAAAATTAATTGGCACATTAAAACCTTCTGTTGCTCTTCCCATGTGTTTCATAATGGTACAAAACAGATGTTGCAATTAATGAATAAGTTAATGAGAAAAGTGACATTTGAAGGCAGCTGCATTCATCACTCAAAGATGAGCTTCTTTTAAACCTTCAGTGAGATCACCCGTTTCATTCATATAGCGTTTTAATGAGAATTTTAATGGAAAAGGAACATAGATTGCAGAGAAACTTGTTAATTATGATTAGATTAGGTGTATTAATGAAAAGTCATGATTTTGTTGGACAATTGTGTCCGATGCTAAATGCCCACTCTATAGGGAGGAAGCCAATGTCGCCAGCATCTAAAGGAATGGGTAATTATTCTCTAAAATAGAGAACCACTGAATGATAGAGTAATATGTGATACTATTACCTTATCCAGTTCTAGTGGCAGGCCTACACTGGAGGCTGTGGCCCCAGTCATCTAACATGTCTGGTTGCTACACTTCCTTGCTCTCCACTCCACATGCCCTCTTCTCTCTGCAGATGTTCTGATCTATAGGGAAATGGCTCTCCTCTGCTGCACCATGGCAAACCCGGTGGCTTTTTTAAAGGGGACTTTGTTGAATAAACTATTTCCTTCTAACAGGCTCCTGTAACTTATTTGTATTTGACCTTGAATATGACTTTGACCCTAACTGTGGCACTGTTCTTGAACTCTGTTACCATCTTGCCCTTTGGCTTGCTTTTTTGGTACTTGTTGTTTCACTCCTGCTTCTGACCACTGGCTATCCCTGATTATAGGAGTACTCCAGTGAAAAACTTTTTTATTTCCATATCAACTGGCTCCAGAAAGTTAAACAGATTTGTAAATTACTTCTATAAAAAAAATCTTAATCCTTCTAGTACTTGTCAGCTGCTGTGTACTACAGAGGAAGTTGAATTGTTCTTTTCTGTCTGACCACAGTGCTCTCTTCTGATACCTCTGACCATATCAGGAACTGTCCAGAGTAGGAGCAAATCCCCATAGAAAACCTATCCTGCTCCAGACAGTTCCTGAGCAATATGGGCACCAGTCATGTGCCCAAGTCCAGGACATGTAGCAGCAGCAATTTGCCCAGTTCAAGTTCAAGTAGTAGTAACCACATGCCCAAGCTCAGTACAAGTAGCAGCAGCAACCTGCCAGAGTGGTCTCTCTCCACCACATGGTGTGTTGTTTAAAAGGATATGGCCATTTTTGACTTACTGGTTGGCTCACTCTCAGTCATCTCAGGAGGAAGAAGAGTCTGATTTAATGATGTTTCACCTGATGACAAAGGATTTCTCCTCCTCTACAGTTATGTGGCATAGTGAAAGTAACATTTTTATCATTTGTCTTTGCTGCCCCGTCGTAGTAGGCCACACTTTTTCAGCAAGGAAACCTCACCCTAGGTGCTAAGTAGAAGGTTGCAATGAGGAGGAGTTGTGTAAGGACAATCAGGAGATAACAATATTCAAAAAACAATAAACCACGGCACTCACATCTATGTTGCAAAGAAGTTGTGGGTTTGTTTATTACATCTCGTAGGACATCAGATCATTACACGGAGGGAGCGAAAAGAAGAGACAATGATCGTTTTGCAGCTCAACTCAGCTTAATGCCAGCAGAAGGGGCGTAGAGCTGAGAAATGGTTGATGTGGATATGGTTGGGTAGTGATGTACAGAAAAGCCCTGTACAGTACTCTACTGTGTGGCAATTATTCTGAAATTATTCTGATTATTATGAAAACCAGGCAGCCCCATATAAGCAAGTAGAAAGTAAGGCGTGACCAGGACCCCAGTTTAGGAACCACAATTGTACAAAACCACACAAAGCAGCATCACAAAAGCTTTGTGGAACAATTGAAATACCCAACAATGTGGAATAAAATTGCTGCTGTTGTTTCCGTGGACCTGATGTAGGAACCAGGTAATGAGGGGGTGACATGGTACTTGTCAAAATCTGTTTTATTAGTTAAAAAATGTTAACAGATGTCCAACAAATACCCCCAAAAAAACATGAAAACATAGGACAAATTTAAATAATTATAGGGAAACACAACAATTCATGAATTTTTTACCTTGTAGACATACTTAAAAAATGACAATTACATAAGAAGAAATGCTTAAAGGCATAAAAACGGCTAAAGCGAATGCAAACTCTCCTGGATATGGTCAGCACACCCTTCAGACTGACATATGTTGCTAAGAACATGACCAGCTTTAGCACATTTGCCATACATGGAAAATGTGTCATGCCCCCTAGATGCCAGTGTTAATGTTCTTGCTGTTATCAGAGACCATGTTGTCCAATCTCAGAATATGAGGGGACAGGCAGCATGACATTTCCTCCTGCAGACATGGTAGCATGATAGCAATGCATGTAATACCTCTACATGAGTATATTCCTGTCGCTAAATTTGAGGTGTACTTATCAATTCAAGAGGTTATCCACAATGCTGGTCTCAAGTAAAGAACCACATATTTTGCACTAACCCATAACAAAGAGCCATGCACAGCCCAATTAGGGAATGGAGGTGCTCAGATTATGCCATACAGTGCCAATGCAAAATGTCATTGCATGAACTGTCATAGCTCCTATGATCCCCTAACAGAGTCATGCAGTTTGCACAGCAGTAGTAAAGCAAGGGCAGAATTGAGAGATAAAAGATTGGCTATAGGATAATCCAGTCATGGTCATAGGGGAACGGATATAGCCAGATAGAGCAAAATTGGTATGTAGAGAAGTAATTAATCATTTGGTCATTAAAAACCGTCACAGATTACCAAAAAGCTGTTTATAAGGTCATTAACAAGTCAATAGGGTAGAACTGAGATATGAGACGAAGGTTATTGAGCTTTTTGCAAGATAATTTTCTGCAGGCAAACATTTGTTTCCTGTACTGGCAAATCACATCAGGGAGCATCTTCCTCTATCTATCATGTTACAAGCAATTAGCGTCTTCCCTCTCAGCGAGGATTCTCATTTTTTCACTGGTTCTACCCGTTTGGAGTTTCCTCTTATCACAACAGATCATGCTGGCTGCTCATATATTTACCATTGCTTGACAAAGTGGCCTGGGGCCACACCATGGATATTAAGCGTGTCTAGAACAGATATGCAGCTACATTGTCGACTTGCCACTATGAAGATGGATGCCCTTGCTTACAGAATAAAAATGTTTTAACAATAAAATGTTGTACTGTTTCTTTATTTGAGTGAAAGATCTAATACTCTAACAGTGATTTCCATACTCAATTGTCTTTTTTTCATTTTTTTTTTTTTTTTTTTTTTACATAAAGCAGAATCAGTTTCATGCTAAGACCTGGGCAGTTTTTATTTATGCATTTTCATTTTTTTTTTCCTCACGTTTTAAGAGCCATAACAACAGAAAAAATGTGTAAGGTGAAATTAAAAGAGGACATTTTTCAATTTATATAGCTGTTATTTATTTTATTAATCAAATACAATTTTTTAAAATGGGCCTATTCTATTTAATTTTCTTTTCCTTTTTATGGGGCTGTAAAATTTTGTTTTTGGCAGTACCATTTCGATTTTGATGGGACTTTTTGATTGTTTTAATATTCTTTTTCATATATATATATATATATATATATATATATATATAGATAGATAGATAGATTAGTTAGGAGTAGCCGTATTAGTCCAGTGATGCAAAAAGCTAAATCATCGGTAGTTGCAGTATCTTGTTATTCCTTTTTTATTGGACTAACAAGATTTTGTAGAGACAAGCTTTCGGGATTCCTCCCTTTATCAAGTCATAAGCATTTCTGAGCTCACAAGGAGAAAATACAGGTTCTATCTCACAAAATATGCAGGGGTTAAAACAACATTAGTGGAGAATGGACATTAAGTTGGGCCATAAATTGTATAGCAATAGGACGATAGATACAGATAAGGATGAGGAGGGGGGGGGGGCTGGAGAGCAGAGGTGAGAATAGTGGTTACGCTGGACAGACCATTTAACTATAGAGCCATAGACTGAAGATAAGACTAGACAGGGGAGGGGGAGCAGGGGTGTGATGGTGTTAGAGCAGGGAGAGGGTAGAGAGTTTAGCAAAGGTTATAGGAAATTTTGATAGTGGGATAAGAAGCTTAAATCCATATTAAGTCCTCTGTTCTTGGAGTCATAAAGAACTATCATTTTGGCTTCAAATGTCTTTCTTTCCTTGGTGTTCTTGAAGTTTCCTTTCAGGATCTTGATTTTGAGGTCCTGTAGGGAGTGACCTGTTTGAGTGAAGTGGTGTCCAACTGGGGTGCAATAGTCCTTTTCTCTATGGTTGTTGATGGACGATCTGTGGAGGTTCATCCTTTTATTGAGTGGCTGACTGGTCTCACCAATGTAACATCCCAGGTCACACTTGCTGCATTGTATCATGTAGACTACATTCTCTGTGGTGCAGGAGTATTGTCCCTTGATGTTGTATGTCTTGTTGTTGTGGGAGGCCTCAGAATTTGTGCAGATGTGTTGACAGAGTTTACAGCGCGGTTTGGCGCAGGGTTTGGTCCCATTTTCTGTGTCTGATGTGTCTGTGGGTAGTTTCCTATTGACCAGCTTTTGTTTTAAGTTGGGTGGTTGTCTGAAGGCCAAGATGGGTGGTTCAGGAAAGATTTGCTTTAACACCTCATCTTCTGCTAGTATTGGCTGCAGGTCCTTGATGATTTTGCATATTTCCTCAAGGGTGGGATTGTATGTGGCTACCAGTGGTATGCGTGATGAGGTTTGTTTCTCTCTGTATTGCAGCAGGTGTTCACGTGGTGTTTGAAGAGCAGAGTGGATTTTCTTATGGATGGTCCTTGGTTTGTAACCTTTTTGTTTAAATTTCTCAGCTAGCGTTTGTAGATGTGTGTCTCTGTCATCAGGGTTGGAGCAGATGCGGTGGTACCTGATGGTTTGGCTGTATATTATGCCTTTCTTGGTGTGGAACGGATGGGAACTTGAATTGTGTAGATAGCTGGATCGGTCTGTGGGCTTTCTGTATACAGATGTCTGTATTGTGTCCTTATTTATAGTTACAGTGGTGTCCAGAAAGTTTACACTTTCTGTAGAGAAGTCCATTTTGAGTTTGATGGATGGATTAAATGTGTTGAAGGCATCATGAAATTTTTTGAGTTTATCCTCTCCTTCAGTCCAAACAATGAAAATATCATCAATGTATCTGTAGTATCTGTAGGGTTTGTGAATTTGGGTATTCAGGAATCGCTCTTCAAGGTCAGCCATGAACAGATTGGCATATTGTGGTGCCATCTTGGTCCCCATAGCAGTTCCCATCATCTGTAGGTATATTTCATTGTTGAAGCTGAAGTAGTTGTGTGTGAGAATGAATTCTATAAGTTTGGTGATGATCTGAGGGCTGTATTTCTGGTTGTGAGTCTGGGAGGAGAGGAAAAGTAACCAGGCATCAATTCCATCTCTGTGTGGGATGTTACTATACAGAGATTCTACGTCCATTGTTACCAATATGGAGTTGGCAGGCAAGTTCGTAATCTGACTCAGTTTGTTAAGAAAGTCAGTGGTGTCCTGTATGAAGCTGCTGGTGCGTGTAACAAAGGGTTTTAGTGTGTTTTCTACCAAACCAGATATCTGTTCAGTTAGTGTGTCCATACCTGTTATTATTGGTCTGCCAGGGTTTCCAGATTTGTGGATTTTTGGGAGCATGTAGAATGTCCCTGTTTTGGGATCGGTGGGTATGAGTGTCTCTAATCCTTTTTGTGAGTCCTTTGGGAAGGATTGAATCAATTTTCTTAGTTCCATGGTGAATTCTTTGGTGGGGTCTTCTGTCAGTTTCTTGTAGTATGTAGTGTCTGACAATTGTCGGTTTCCCTCTTTGATGTAGTCCTGGGTGTTCATGATCACTACTGCTCCTCCCTTGTCTGCTGGTTTGATTGTGATGGCTTGATTGTTTCTTAAGTTTTTGATGGCCTCTCTTTCCAATACTGAGAGGTTGTAGTAGGTTTTATGTTGGTGTTTAGTGACTAAGGATGCTGTTCTTAGTCTGAAGCTTGCAATGTAGCTGTCCAGTTTGCTGTTACGTCCTGGTGCTGGGGTGAAGTGGGAATTCTTTTTCTTGATGTTGTAATCCAAGGTGGTAGTGGTTGTGTCCCCTTTGTCATGAAAGAATTCTTTAAGTCGTAGTCTTCTAAAGAATTCTTCCAAGTCTGAGTATAGTTTAATGTCATCTATAGTGTTGCTCACGAATATTCGCAATTCGAATATTATTCGCGAATATCGCATATTCGCGAATTCGCGAATTTCGCGAATATAGCGCTATATATTCGTAATTACGAATATTCGTTTTTTTTTTTTTCACAGTACACATCACAGTGATCATCCCTCTCTGCTTCCAGCTTGTGTGGTGTAAAGAAGGCTCTAATACTACTGTGTGAGACTGGCGCGCGAAAATTCGCATATGCGAAAATTAGCACATGCGAATTTTCACATATGCGAATTTTCGCGTATATTAATTTTGTATATGCTAATATGCACATATGATAGTTTTCGCATACGCGAATGTTCGCATATGCGAAAATAAAACGGGAATATAACGAATATGCGAATATTCGCGAATATATGACGAATATTCGTCCATATATTCGCGAATATTCGCGAATTCGAATATGGCCTATGCCGCTCAACACTAGTCATCTAGTTTGGTGCTTGGACAGAATGAGAGTCCTTTAGAGAGAACAGATCTCTCAGGCTTGGAAAGTTCATAATCTGAAATGTTTCTAATTCCAGAGTTGTCTGTATTGATGTCAGGCGTAGTTGTGGGACCATTGGTTGTTTCAGTCCTTCTATTGTTTGCAGTGATCCTAATATTCCTCTCTGTTTGGTGCTTGTAGAAATTTTGGGAGAGTTTGCCCAGTTTCTTATTTTTCTTCATGAAAAGATCTCTTATTTGGTGGTTATGGAAGTTTTGAATATCCATTCCCACTTGTTTGGCCATGTGTTGATCCTGTTCTTGTAAAAACTGAAGAAGGGATGTTTTTGTATTTTGAATGTCTTGTATTTTCCTGTATAGAAGGTGGATAAGATGGTTCCTAAGTTTTTCGCTGGTGCGTTGGCAGAGATCTTGAGCATATTGCGAGTTATGCGTTGTAGCAACTGGATTTTTGATCCTTAATCCCTTGGGGATGAGTCTTCTTTTCTTACAGTGAGACAAGAAGTATATTTCACTGTGAAGCTGTGTTTCCTTTCTGGTGAGCTTGAAGATTTTCGTTGTTAAGCGGCTGTATGCGGTATCTTCCATAGTAGATTAGTTAGGAGTAGCCGTATTAGTCCAGTGATGCAAAAAGCTAAATCATCGGTAGTTGCAGTATCTTGTAATACCTTTTTTATTGGACTAACAAGATTTTGTAGAGACAAGCTTTCGGGATTCCTCCCTTTATCAAGTCATAAGCATTTCTGAGCTCACAAGGAGAAAACACAGGTTCTATCTCACAAAATATGCAGGGGTTAAAACAACATTAGTGGAGAATGGACATTAAGTTGGGCCATAAATTGTATAGCAATAGGACGATAGATACAGATAAGGATGAGGAGGGAGGGGGGCTGGAGAGCAGAGGTGAGAATAGTGGTTACGCTGGACAGACAATTTTACTATAGAGCCATAGACTGAAGATAGGACTAGACAGGGGAGGGGGAGCAGGGGTGTGATGGTGTTAGAGCAGGGAGAGGGTAGAGAGTTTAGCAACACCACCACACCCCTGCTCCCCCTCCCCTGTTTAGTCTTATCTTCAGTCTATGGCTCTATAGTAAAATTGTCTGTCCAGCGTAACCACTATTCTCACCTCTGCTCTCCAGCCCCCCCCCCCCCTCCTCATCCTTATCTGTATCTATCGTCCTATTGCTATACAATTTATGGCCCAACTTAATGTCCATTCTCCACTAATGTTGTTTTAACCCCTGCATATTTTGTGAGATAGAACCTGTGTTTTCTCCTTGTGAGCTCAGAAATGCTTATGACTTGATAAAGGGAGGAATGCCGAAAGCTTGTCTCGACAAAATCTTGTTAGTCCAATAAAAAAAGGTATTACAAGATACTGCAACTACCGATGATTTGGCTTTTTGCATCACTGGACTAATACGGCTACTCCTAACTAATCTACTATGGAAGATACTGCATACAGCCGCTTAACAACGAAAATCTTCAAGCTCACCAGAAAGGAAACACAGCTTCACAGTGATATATACTTCTTGTCTCACTGTAAGAAAAGAAGACTCATCTCCAAGGGATTAAGGATCAAAAATCCAGTTGCTACAACGCATAACTCGCAATATGCTCAAGATCTCTGCCAACGCACCAGCGAAAAACTTAGGAACCATCTTATCCACCTTCTATACAGGAAAATACAAGACATTCAAAATACAAAAACATCCCTACTTCAGTTTTTACAAGAACAGGATCAACACATGGCCAAACAAGTGGGAATGGATATGCAAAACTTCCACAACCACCAAATAAGAGATCTTTTCATGAAGAAAAATAAGATACTGGGCAAACTCTCCCAAAATTTCTACAAGCACCAAACAGAGAGGAATATTAGGATCACTGCAAACAATAGAAGGACTGAAACAACCAATGGTCCCACAACTACGCCTGACATCAATACAGACAACTCTGGAATTATAAACATTTCAGATTATGAACTTTCCAAGCCTGAGAGATCTGTTCTCTCTAAAGGACTCTCATTCTGTCCAAGCACCAAACTAGATGACATTAAACTATACTCAGACTTGGAAGAATTCTTTAGAAGACTACGACTTAAAGAATTCTTTCATGACAAAGGGGACACAACCACTACCACCTTGGATTACAACATCAAGAAAAGGAATTCCCACTTCACCCCAGCACCAGGACGTAACAGCAAACTGGACAGCTACATTGCAAGCTTCAGACTAAGAACAGCATCCTTAGTCACTAAACACCAACATAAAACCTACTACAACCTCTCAGTATTGGAAAGAGAGGCCATCAAAAACTTAAGAAACAATCAAGCCATCACAATCAAACCAGCAGACAAGGGAGGAGCAGTAGTGATCATGAACACCCAGGACTACATCAAAGAGGGAAACCGACAATTGTCAGACACTACATACTACAAGAAACTGACAGAAGACCCCACCAAAGAATTCACCATGGAACTAAGAAAATTGATTCAATCCTTCCCAAAGGACTCACAAAAAGGATTAGAGACACACATACCCACCGATCCCAAAACAGGGACATTCTACATGCTCCCAAAAATCCACAAATCTGGAAACCCTGGCAGACCAATAATAACAGGTATGGACACACTAACTGAACAGATATCTGGTTTGGTAGAAAACACACTAAAACCCTTTGTTACACGCACCAGCAGCTTCATACAGGACACCACTGACTTTCTTAACAAACTGAGTCAGATTACGAACTTGCCTGCCAACTCCATATTGGTAACAATGGACGTAGAATCTCTGTATAGTAACATCCCACACAGAGATGGAATTGATGCCTGGTTACTTTTCCTCTCCTCCCAGACCCACAACCAGGAATACAGCCCTCAGATCATCACCAAACTTATAGAATTCATTCTCACACACAACTACTTCAGCTTCAACAATGAAATATACCTACAGATGATGGGAACTGCTATGGGGACCAAGATGGCACCACAATATGCCAATCTGTTCATGGCTGACCTTGAAGAGCGATTCCTGAATACCCAAATTCACAAACCCTACAGATATTACAGATACATTGATGATATTTTCATTGTTTGGACTGAAGGAGAGGATAAACTCAAAAAATTTCATGATGCCTTCAACACATTTAATCCATCCATCAAACTCAAAATGGACTTCTCTACAGAAAGTGTAAACTTTCTGGACACCACTGTAACTATAAATAAGGACACAATACAGACATCTGTATACAGAAAGCCCACAGACCGATCCAGCTATCTACACAATTCAAGTTCCCATCCGTTCCACACCAAGAAAGGCATAATATACAGCCAAACCATCAGGTACCACCGCATCTGCTCCAACCCTGATGACAGAGACACACATCTACAAACGCTAGCTGAGAAATTTAAACAAAAAGGTTACAAACCAAGGACCATCCATAAGAAAATCCACTCTGCTCTTCAAACACCACGTGAACACCTGCTGCAATACAGAGAGAAACAAACCTCATCACGCATACCACTGGTAGCCACATACAATCCCACCCTTGAGGAAATACGCAAAATCATCAAGGACCTGCAGCCAATACTAGCAGAAGATTAGGTGTTAAAGCAAATCTTTCCTGAACCACCCATCTTGGCCTTCAGACAACCACCCAACTTAAAACAAAAGCTGGTCAATAGGAAACTACCCACAGACACATCAGACACAGAAAATGGGACCAAACCCTGCGCCAAACCGCGCTGTAAACTCTGTCAACACATCTGCACAAATTCTGAGGCCTCCCACAACAACAAGACATACAACATCAAGGGACAATACTCCTGCACCACAGAGAATGTAGTCTACATGATACAATGCACCAAGTGTGACCTGGGATGTTACATTGGTGAGACCAGTCAGCCACTCAATAAAAGGATGAACCTCCACAGATCGTCCATCAACAACCATAGAGAAAAGGACTATTGCACCCCAGTTGGACACCACTTCACTCAAACAGGTCAATCCCTACAGGACCTCAAAATCAAGATCCTGAAAGGAAACTTCAAGAACACCCAGGAAAGAAAGACATTTGAAGCCAAAATGATAGTTCTTTATGACTCCAAGAACAGAGGACTTAATGTGGATTTAAGCTTCTTATCCCACTATCAAAATTTCCTATAACCTTTGCTAAACTCTCTACCCTCTCCCTGCTCTAACACCATCACACCCCTGCTCCCCCTCCCCTGTCTAGTCTTATCTTCAGTCTATGGCTCTATAGTAAAATTGTCTGTCCAGCGTAACCACTATTCTCACCTCTGCTCTCCAGCCCCCCCCCCTCCTCATCCTTATCTGTATCTATCGTCCTATTGCTATACAATTTATGGCCCAACTTAATGTCCATTCTCCACTAATGTTGTTTTAACCCCTGCATATTTTGTGAGATAGAACCTGTGTTTTCTCCTTGTGAGTTTAGAAATGCTTATGACTTGATAAAGGGAGGAATCCCGAAAGCTTGTCTCTACAAAATCTTGTTAGTCCAATAAAAAAGGTATTACAATATACTTCAACTACCGATGATTTAGCTTTATATATATATATATATATATATATATATATATATATATATGTGTGTGTGTGTGTGTGTGTGTGTGTGTTTGACGGATCCTAGAGTCACCCTACCTACTTGGATGGACTTTAAGACATCACTATTTGTACCTCTCAGTTGATGTTGTCCAGTGACATAAAGCTCAGAGTTAAAATACTTGTATTTACTCTTTTCATACACTTTCTGCATACGGTCCACTTTCTGTGCACAATACACCTTTTTGCACATGGTCTACATTTTGCAAACTGTTGACCTTTTGCACACTGTCTCCTTTACACAATACACCTTTTGCACATGGTTCACATTTTGCACACGGTCCACTTTTGCACACGGTTCACCGTTTGTACAATACACTAATTCTACACATGCTTCTCCTTTTTGCACACAGTCTGACTTCTGCACACCTCCACCTTTTGCACTCAAGGCACTGTATAGGGAGAGCTAATCACCTATATTGGATTATCTCCCAGACTCACTGTCACCTGTATTGTCTTTACTGACCCTTCCCCCTGTGATGTCCTTCCTATAAAAGATGACACTTGTTCCACAATAAAGAGTTCTGAATTTATACCTGAAGACTGGTGTTGCCTGGTTCTTTGGGAACAAGGATGCAATAATCTCTAGTTCTGCCTGGGGATGTTGCCTGTGATAGGCTGGGGCTTGTCATCCGGAAGGAGAAGTCACGTTTGGCGGAGTCAGTCCGTCACAATTGGTGGCAGCGGTGGGATCTGACTTCTCCAGGATCGACACGGAGACCAGCCCAGCTGGGGGAGATACAGCCGCTGGCTTGACCCCGGTCTCAGCAACTTACCCTGGCGAGGAAGAGCCTGTAAGGATAGAGAATTTCCGAAGAGAGGTGCAATGGTTCCTGGGTCTCTTTAAAGATCCTCCACGAGAGAGTGTGAACAGGGTCCTTACACAGCTGACACAACTCCGTATAGCGAAGCTGCAGTATGCCATGGAAGAGATGTCCATGCAAGAGAGAGCCTTAATTCGCTTGCAGATTTGGGAAGTTGTTCTTGAGGTGTCGGTGAGAAGCCGAGCACAAGTCCTGCCCACCCCAGAACAGCGCTTCAGGGAACAGGTCCACTTGCGGCTTCGCTACCTCAGAGAGCAACCCACGGACAGCGAAATGGTTGAGTTGCACAGATTGGTGCAGAAAGAAATGGAGCTCGAGGCTCATTACCGTGCCCTGTACTGGTGGGCAAGCTGCAGGCAGTCGGAGCCAAACACAGCCTGTTCTCCGAAAGGGACAGACTTCGGCTGGCCTGCTCTATTGTGGGATGCATTCGAGGAGCGGTATGACTTTGGCCGTACTGAGGCATGCAGACTCTGGGACAAGCGGAGAGAGATGCTGCCGCAGCCAGAGGTGCCAGACCTGGAACCGAACCTGGAACCGGATCTATCTTGGCTGACGTATCAGGAATGGTACCTCGAGGAAGAATACCTGTCCTTGTTTGAGGGAGATTTCTACAGACACGAGCCATGTACAGCAGAGGAAATCAACACAGATGAGGCGGCTGGTCTCTGTCTTCCCCTTTCCCTGGATTGTACAGCGGACCGCGATGATCTAGCAGTATCCGGTCAGGACACCAGGGTGGAAGCGCCAGCATTAGGGCTGAGTTCTGCTACACTCTGTCCAGCATCAGACACCAGTGCTAGCTCTACAGCTACAGAGGGGGTCAGTGATCCCTGTACCAGTCCACCCTGGATCGCAGGCAGTTGGCCTGGATCCACAGAGACTGTTTAACAGCACAGGAGCAAGAAGAAGTGAGAAGGTAGTCGACCTTCCTCTCCACCTAGTGATCACTTCTCAGGCTGAAGTGCCGGCATCAGGGCAGAGTTTTGCTACAATCTGCCTAGCACTGAAGACTGCAGTTACAGATGGGACTGTGGTCCCTGCATCGGTCCAGTCAGGATCCCAGACAGTTGACCCGGATCCCCAGCGGCTGTGGAACAGTAAAGGGGCTAGCACAGTCAGTGCGGCTCCTCAGTGGCAGATATTGCAACCAAGTGAGGAAGCAGTCGGCCCTCTGCCCCTTCAACTGGTGACAGATGGAGTTTTCCTTTGGGAAATGTTGCTTGGGATGGGCTCGGAAGCTAGCCTCCTTCCCACAGACTACGGGCCAGGCCAGGCCTTCCCTTGCCAGGCCAGGCCGGGGAGAGGAGGAAAAGCTGAATTTTTTTTTGAGGGGAGCCCCAGTAAGCTTCATACAGGGTTTGCTGGTATTGGATTACATTGTGGCCGGACACCCCAACCAAGAGGAGGACCAGGACAACTGCGTCTGGTGGTTGAAGCCCGGACAGCCCCAATTGGATCCGTTGGGATTGCACCGGGTCTGCCGTTTTATTAGGGGGAGCACTGTGACGGATCCTAGAGTCACCCTACCTACTTGGATGGACTTTAGGACATCACTATTTGTACCCCTCAGTTGATGTTGTCCAGTGACATAAAGCTCAGAGTAAAAATACTTTTATTTACCGTTTTCATACACTTTCTGCACACGTTCCACTTTCTGTGCACAATACACCTTTTTGCACATGGTCTACATTTTGCACACTGTCGACCTTTTGCACACTGTCCACCTCCTTTACACAATACACCTTTTGCACATGGTTCACATTTTGCACACGGTTCACCTTTTGTGCAATACACTAATTCTACACATGCTTCTCCTTTTTGCATGCAGTCCGACTTCTGCACACCTCCACCTTTTGCACTCAAGGCACTGTATAGGGAGAGCTAATCACCTTTATTGGATTATCTCCCAGACCTACTGTCACCTGTATTATCTTTACTGACCCTTCCCCCTGTGATGTCCTTCCTATAAAAGAAGACACTTGTTCCACAATAAAGCGTTCTGATTTTATGCCTGAAGACTGGTGTTGCCTGGTTCTTTGGGAACAAGGATGCAATAATCTCTAGTTCTGCCTGGGGATATTGCCTGTGATAGGATGGGGCTTGTCATCCGGAAGGAGAAGTCACGTTTGGCGGAGTCAGCCTGTCACAATTGGTGGCAGCGGTGGGATCTGACTTCTCCAGGATCGACACGGAGACCAGCCCAGCTGGGGGAGATACAGCCGTCACAATATATATATTATTATTATTATTATTATTATTATTTTTAACGCCATTCACAGAAAAAGGGTAAAGGGGAGTGATTTAGATTTTTATTAGGGAAGGTTTACTTTTATATATATATATATATATATATATATATGTATATATATATATATATATATATATATATATATATTTATCATTATTGTTTTACACTTTTCAAGTCTCCATTTATAAGCAATCATTGCTTATTCTGAACAATGCAATGCTATTATGTTGCAATGATCAGTTATATTGGTGCTCTGCTAGTACAGCCTGCCAAAGGAGCTGTTACGCCGAGCGCTCCGGGTCCCCGCTCCTCCCCGGAGCGCTCGCTACACTCTCCTCACTGCAGCGCTCCGGTCAGATCCACTGACCCGGGGCGCTGCGATACCGCCTCCAGCCGGGATGCGATTCGCGATGCGGGTAGCGCCCGCTCGCGATGCGCACCCCGGCTCCCGTACCTGACTCGCTCTCCGTCGGTCCTGTCCCGGCGCGTGCGGCCCCGCTCCCTAGGGCGCGCGCGCGCCGGGTCTTTGCGATTTAAAGGGCCACTGCGCCGCTGATTGGCGCAGTGGTTCCAATTAGTGTGTTCACCTGTGCACTTCCCTATATCACCTCACTTCCCCTGCACTTCCTTGCCGGATCTTGTTGCCATCGTGCCAGTGAAAGCGTTTCCTTGTGTGTTCCTAGCCTGTGTTCCAGACCTCCTGCCGTTGCCCCTGACTACAATCCTTGCTGCCTGCCCCGACCTTCTGCTACGTCCGACCTTGCTTCTGTCTACTCCCTTGTACCGCGCCTATCTTCAGCAGCCAGAGAGGTTGAGCCGTTGCTAGTGGATACGACCTGGTCACTACCGCCGCAGCAAGACCATCCAGCTTTGCGGCGGGCTCTGGTGAAAACCAGTAGTGACTTAGAACCGATCCACTAGCACGGTCCACGCCAATCCCTCTCTGGCACAGAGGATCCACTACCTGCCAGCCGGCATCGTGACAGTAGATCCGGCCATGGATCCCGCTGAAGTTCCTCTGCCAGTTGTCGCTGACCTCACCACGGTGGTCGCCCAGCAGTCACAACAGATAGCGCAACAAGGCCAACAGCTGTCTCAACTGACCGTGATGCTACAGCAGCTACTACCACAGCTTCAGCAATCATCTCCTCCGCCAGCTCCTGCACCTCCTCCGCAGCGAGTGGCCGCTTCTGGTCTACGACTATCCTTGCCGGATAAATTTGATGGGGACTCTAAGTTTTGCCGTGGCTTTCTTTCCCAATGTTCCCTGCACTTGGAGATGATGTCGGACCAGTTTCCCACTGAAAGGTCTAAGGTGGCTTTCGTAGTCAGCCTTCTGTCTGGAAAAGCCCTGTCTTGGGCCACACCGCTCTAGGACCGCAATGACCCCGTCACTGCCTCTGTACACTCCTTCTTCTCGGAAATTCGAAGTGTCTTTGAGGAACCTGCCCGAGCCTCTTCTGCTGAGACTGCCCTGTTGAACCTGGTCCAGGGTAATTCTTCCGTTGGCGAGTATGCCGTACAATTCCGTACTCTTGCTTCAGAATTATCCTGGAATAATGAGGCCCTCTGCGCGACCTTTAAAAAAGGCCTATCCAGCAACATTAAAGATGTTCTGGCCGCACGAGAAATCCCTGCTAACCTACATGAACTCATTCACCTAGCCACTCGCATTGACATGCGTTTTTCCGAAAGGCGTCAGGAGCTCCGCCAGGATATGGACTCTGTTCGCACGAGGCGTTTCTTCTCCCCGGCTCCTCTCTCCTCTGGTCCCCTGCAATCTGTTCCTGTGCCTCCCGCCGTGGAGGCTATGCAGGTCGACCGGTCTCGCCTGACACCTCAAGAGAGGACACGACGCCGCATGGAGAATCTCTGCCTGTACTGTGCCAGTACCGAACACTTCCTGAAGGATTGTCCTATCCGTCCTCCCCGCCTGGAAAGACGTACGCTGACTCCGCACAAAGGTGAGACAGTCCTTGATGTCTACTCTGCTTCTCCACGTCTTACTGTGCCTGTGCGGATATCTGCCTCTGCCTTCTCCTTCTCTACTATGGCCTTCTTGGACTCCGGATCTGCAGGAAATTTTATTTTGGCCTCTCTCGTCAACAGGTTCAACATCCCGGTGACCAGTCTCGCCAGACCCCTCTACATCAATTGTGTAAACAATGAAAGATTGGACTGTACCATACGTTTCCGCACGGAGCCCCTTCTAATGTGCATCGGATCTCATCTCGAGAAGATTGAACTTTTGGTCCTCCCCAATTGCACTTCTGAAATTCTCCTTGGACTTCCCTGGCTTCAACTTCATTCCCCAACCCTGGATTGGTCCACTGAGGAGATCAAGAGTTGGGGGCCCTCTTGTTCCAAGGACTGCCTAAAACCGGTTCCCAGTAACCCTTGCCGTGACTCTGTGGTTCCTCCTGTAACCGGTCTCCCTAAGGCCTATATGGACTTTGCGGATGTTTTTTGCAAAAAACAAGCTGAGACTCTACCTCCTCACAGGCCTTATGATTGTCCTATCGACCTCCTCCCGGGCACTACTCCACCCCGGGGCAGAATTTATCCTCTGTCCGCCCCAGAGACTCTTGCCATGTCTGAATACGTCCAGGAAAATTTAAAAAAGGGCTTTATCCGTAAATCCTCCTCTCCTGCCGGAGCCGGATTTTTCTTTGTGTCCAAAAAAGATGGCTCTCTACGTCCTTGCATTGACTACCGCGGTCTTAATAAAATCACGGTTAAGAACCGCTACCCCCTACCCCTCATCTCTGAACTCTTTGATCGCCTCCAAGGTGCCCACATCTTTACCAAACTGGACTTAAGAGGTGCTTATAATCTCATCCGCATCAGAGAGGGGGATGAATGGAAAACGGCATTTAACACTAGAGATGGACACTTTGAGTATCTGGTCATGCCCTTTGGCCTGTGCAACGCCCCTGCCGTCTTCCAAGACTTTGTTAATGAAATTTTTCGTGATCTCTTATACTCCTGTGTTGTTGTATATCTGGACGATATCCTGATTTTTTCTGCCAATCTAGAAGAACACCGCCAGCATGTCCGTATGGTTCTTCAGAGACTTCGTGACAATCAACTCTATGCCAAAATAGAGAAATGTCTGTTTGAATGCCAATCTCTTCCTTTCCTAGGATACTTGGTCTCTGGCCAGGGACTACAAATGGATCCAGACAAACTCTCTGCCGTCTTAGATTGGCCACGCCCCTCCGGACTCCGTGCTATCCAACGTTTTTTGGGGTTCGCCAATTATTACAGGCAATTTATTCCACATTTTTCTACCGTTGTGGCTCCTATCGTGGCTTTAACCAAAAAAAATGCCGATCCCAAGTCTTGGCCTCCTCAAGCGGAAGACGCCTTTAAACGGCTCAAGTCTGCTTTTCTTCGGCTCCTGTGCTCTCCAGACCTGACCCATCTAAACCCTTCCTATTGGAGGTTGATGCCTCCTCAGTGGGAGCTGGAGCTGTCCTTCTACAAAAAAAAATTTCCGGGCATGCTGTTACTTGTGGTTTTTTTTCTAGGACCTTCTCTCCGGCGGAGAGGAACTACTCCATCGGGGATCGAGAGCTTCTAGCCATTAAATTAGCACTTGAGGAATGGAGGCATCTGCTGGAGGGATCAAGATTTCCAGTTATTATTTACACCGATCACAAGAACCTCTCCTACCTCCAGTCTGCCCAACGGCTGAATCCTCGCCAGGCCAGGTGGTCTCTGTTCTTTGCCCGATTTAATTTTGAAATTCACTTTCGGCCTGCCGATAAGAACATTAGGGCCGATGCTCTCTCTCGTTCCTCGGATGCTTCTGAAGTTGAACTCTCTCCGCAACACATCATTCCTCCTGACTGCCTGATTTCCACTTCTCCAGCCTCCATCAGGCAAACTCCTCCAGGAAAGACCTTCGTTTCTCCACGCCAATGCCTCGGAATCCTCAAATGGGGTCACTCCTCCCATCTCGCAGGTCATGCGGGCATCAAGAAATCTGTGCAACTCATCTCTCGCTTCTATTGGTGGCCGACTCTGGAGACGGATGTTGTGGACTTTGTGCGAGCCTGCACTATCTGTGCCCGGGATAAGACTCCTCGCCAGAAGCCCGCTGGTTTTCTTCATCCTCTGCCTGTCCCCGAACAGCCTTGGTCTCAGATTGGTATGGATTTTATTACTGACTTACCCCCTTCCCGTGGCAACACTGTCATTTGGGTGGTCGTTGATCGATTCTCCAAAATGGCACATTTCATCCCTCTTCCAGGTCTTCCTTCAGCGCCTCAGTTGGCTAAACAATTTTTTGTACACATTTTTCGTCTTCACGGGTTGCCTACGCAGATCGTCTCGGATAGAGGCGTCCAATTCGTGTCTAAATTCTGGAGGGCTCTCTGTAAACAACTCAAGATTAAATTAAATTTTTCTTCTGCTTATCATCCTCAATCCAATGGACAAGTAGAAAGAATTAACCAGGTCTTGGGTGATTATTTACGACATTTTGTTTCCTCCCGCCAGGATGACTGGGCAGATCTTCTACCATGGGCCGAATTCTCGTATAACTTCAGAGTCCCTGAATCTTCCTCCAAATCCCCATTTTTCGTGGTGTACGGCCGTCACCCTCTTCCCCCCCTCCCTACCCCCTTGCCCTCTGGTCTGCCCGCTGTGGATGAAATTTCTCGTGATCTTTCCATCATATGGAGAGAGACCCAAAATTCTCTCTTACAGGCTTCATCACGCATGAAGAAGTTCGCGGATAAGAAAAGAAGAGCTCCTCCCATTTTTTCTCCTGGAGACAAGGTATGGCTCTCCGCTAAATATGTCCGCTTCCGTGTCCCTAGCTACAAGTTGGGACCACGCTATCTTGGTCCTTTCAAAATTTTGTGCCAGATTAATCCTGTCTCTTACAAACTTCTTCTTCCTCCTTCTCTTCGTATTCCTAATGCCTTTCACGTTTCTCTTCTTAAACCACTTATCATCAACCGTTTCTCTCCCAAATCTGTTCCCCCCACTCCTGTTTCCGGCTCCTCGGACATCTTCTCCGTCAAAGAGATTCTGGCATCCAAAAAGGTCAGAGGGAAAACTTTTTTTTTAGTTGATTGGGAGGGTTGTGGTCCAGAAGAGAGATCCTGGGAACCTGAGGACAATATCCTAGACAAAAGTCTGCTCCTCAGGTTCTCAGGCTCTAAGAAGAGGGGGAGACCCAAGGGGGGGGTACTGTTACGCCGAGCGCTCCGGGTCCCCGCTCCTCCCCGGAGCGCTCGCTACACTCTCCTCACTGCAGCGCTCCGGTCAGATCCACTGACCCGGGGCGCTGCGATACCGCCTCCAGCCGGGATGCGATTCGCGATGCGGGTAGCGCCCGCTCGCGATGCGCACCCCGGCTCCCGTACCTGACTCGCTCTCCGTCGGTCCTGTCCCGGCGCGCGCGGCCCCGCTCCCTAGGGCGCGCGCGCGCCGGGTCTTTGCGATTTAAAGGGCCACTGCGCCGCTGATTGGCGCAGTGGTTCCAATTAGTGTGTTCACCTGTGCACTTCCCTATATCACCTCACTTCCCCTGCACTTCCTTGCCGGATCTTGTTGCCATCGTGCCAGTGAAAGCGTTTCCTTGTGTGTTCCTAGCCTGTGTTCCAGACCTCCTGCCGTTGCCCCTGTCTACGATCCTTGCTGCCTGCCCCGACCTTCTGCTACGTCCGACCTTGCTTCTGTCTACTCCCTTGTACCGCGCCTATCTTCAGCAGCCAGAGAGGTTGAGCCGTTGCTAGTGGATACGACCTAGTCACTACCGCCGCAGCAAGACCATCCCGCTTTGCGGCGGGCTCTGGTGAAAACCAGTAGTGACTTAGAACCGATCCACTAGCACGGTCCACGCCAATCCCTCTCTGGCACAGAGGATCCACTACCTGCCAGCCGGCATCGTGACAGGAGCAGATCAGTCGCAGCAGCCACAGAGGCCTAGTACAAGTCTTGAGCTGCAATTACAATGGATAGGTTTCCTGCGATCATGACAAAGGGAGCTGTTCTACCCGCTCTACCACCAAAGATGTGAGCCGCTACTGCTTGTTTTGAAGATACAGTGGCTGTCAGTTGCTAAAAGCAGCTGCCAGCAATTGGGTATGAAGAGGGCTCAGCTCCAGAGTCCTCTCCACACACCCCTAATGATGCAATGAAGGATATCTCCATCATGGCTAAAATCACAGCTTTAGATATACTGCACATTTACTTAAAAGTATTAATTATTCTTCAGGTTCACGTTCAGTCTCAAAGAGTCACAAACAATATTACATTTCTGGACTTTCAATATATTCTTTTAGTATTCATGTTTTGGTTTATGAATGCTGATTAGGGTCATTAGGGTCATTCTTATAGTTTCATGTTCTATGCAGTTTGAAGTAATAGTGATCTATCTGCAATACATAGAAACTGGCAGGAAAAATGTCCTCTGTAGTTGTCAGGTGGCATGCCTGTATGCTGGTTATGGTCACACTTACATGCAGCTTAAAGGAAATAGTTCCAGGGCCCCTTTGAAGATGATAGGAGTGAGAGAAAACATGCTCTGGTATGGCGCTATCCGACGGAGATGCAGGACAGAGACTGATATGTTTTCTTATTAAATAAAATCTTGTTTATTGTATAAAAGTTGCAGTTTCGGGTGATATACCACCCTTTATCAATTGCAGATGAATAAAACTGAATGCAAGTAGTCGCCATTGATAAATGTAAAAATGAGCGGAAGAAACTAATACAAAGTACAATTATTATAATGAGAATAAAATCAAGATAAAAGTAACAATAGTATAGTGTTTTTAACCCAGATGTGTCTGAACTTCTTCTGGGATGTGAGTTGTCAGACTTTTTCCCACACAAGGCACATGACTGTACCTTTGGTCTTTTGAAACTCTTCCCCATCAAACATATACCTAAAGGGGTTAATCAGAATTTTTATTCTCTCAACAAGAGAGAAAATATTGGATACATTGTTTGAAATGCTGGTTCTGAATCTGATGGGTCTAAATGAGTACATCAAAATAATGCTAACTTCTTAAGAACCAAGCCGATTTTCACCTTCAGGACCAGATAATTTTTTGCACATCTGACCACTGTCACTTTAAGCATTAATAACTATTGGATGCTTTTACTTACTGTTAACTCGTTAGTTGTTTCACAGGAATAGCAGCAAAGTGAAGAGAAAATTCAAAATCTAAATTTTTTACACTAACATGTTCTTGTAGACCCAGTTTTTGAATTGTTACAAAGGGTTAAAGGAGATAAAGCCTCATATGTGAATGTAAAGTGCCCTGTGGGAGCACTTTTGGGGGCATGTCACATTCAGGAAGCCCCCATGGTGTCATAACAGCAAAAGAAAGCTTGAGAAAGCGAGGAAAAAAGGGAACAAAAGACTAGCGCACCCTGTGCCGTTACCTCGTGGGGACAAGAGTCAGGTGGAATGGGGGTGGAAAATTGCTCACCTTGTTGTGTCGCGCTGCAAGCGCGACACCGTTGTGGGCTTGGTATGGAAATGATGTGATCCGCGGCAGCCTGTATCCTTCCGTTTCTCGAGATAGTCGAGGCGGTTCAGTCAAGATGCGCGTTCTGTGCCCATGGCAGAGGTCACAGAATGGAAAAATCAGATACTCCTCTGGCGCTCGCAGGATCCGTGTTGGTGGTCAATTAAGTGAGAGACTTCAGGTGTGGTAAAGAATTCAGTCTTTATTGCTTCATAAAGGACAGACAACGCATTTCGAGGGATCGCCCCTCTGACCTGAGGAAGAGGGGCGATCCCTTGAAACGCGTTGTCTGTCCTTTATGAAGCAATAAAGACTGAATTCTTTACCACACCTGAAGTCTCTCACTTAATTGACCACCAACACGGATCCTGCGAGCGCCAGAGGAGTATCTGATTTTTCCATTCTGTGACCTCTGCCATGGGCACAGAATGCGCATCTTAACAGCAAAAGAAAACAACACATGGCATACTATTTTGGAAACTACACCCATCAAGCGGTACAGTGAGCCTTAACACCTCACGAGTGTTCGACGATTTTAAATGCATTTTTTTCACCAAATTTCACAATTTTACAAGAGGTAATAGTAGAAAATGCCCCCCAAAAGTTGCAACCCCATTTCTTCTAAGTATGGAAATATCCCATGTGTGGACGTAAAGTGCTTTGTGGGTGCACTGCAATGCTCAGAAGAGAAGGAGTCACATTTGGCTTTTCTAAAGGAAATTTTGCTGAAATGGTTTTTGGGGGGCATGTCGCATTTGGGAAGCCCCTATGATGCCATAACAGCAAAAAAATTGGCATACTATTTTGGAAACTACACCCCTCAAGGCACGTAACAAGGGGTATTGAAATTGAGAAAGAGATTTTCAGCTCACCTCCCACTGGTTTTGCAAGGATCCTCAGCCTGGCCTGGCCTGGTACGTATCATAGAAAAGAGAAATGTCCTGTATCCAGCAATTCCGTAAAACGTCCAAGTTTATTTGAAATCCAAAAACATTAAAATCTTGCAAACAAGCACTTAGTGCACACCACCTAACCAGTGATACACTGAAATGGACACGTTTCGAGCGCATGCGCGCTATTGATCACCGTAACACCTGTGCTCGTCCTCCCCTCTTTAATCACGACTCAGAGGGAGGGACTACCAAACGTGAGTAAAAATCAAATTTTTTGAATAAAATACTTTGCCACATTAAGACAGGTACAACAAAATAGTCATATGCATGATTAAATATGGAGAGATCATCCCGTGCACATTCACAAACTGGCAGACATATTTTCTTATTTTTAGTTCAGTTTCATAAATATTCTTGATGTCGCATTGTACATATATGTCAATGTGCACAGGACCCAACACTTCGGAACTTTATGCAGGAAAAATAATTTTGTGTGATGCACAAAACATTGGTTCTTTTCTTTTGTTTAACCCCTTAGCGCATATGGACGTTTATAAACGTCCATATGTGCATCAACAATTATAATGTGCGCTCACGAGGTGAGTCCGTATCATACCCGGTGGGTCCCGGTTGCTATAAGAAACCAGGACCCACTTTAATGCCGGACATCGCCAATCGGGCTGATGTCTGGCATTAACTCTTTAGAGGCGGCGATCAAAGTTGATCGCCGCATCTAAAAGTGAAAGTAAAAGCATCCCGGCTGCTTAGTCGGGCTGATCGGGACCATTGCGATAAAATCGCGATGTCTCGATCAGCTAAGATGCAGCAGGAGGGTGGCTTACCTGCCTCCTGCGTGTCTGATCGTTGATTGATTGCTCCAAGCCTGAAATTCAGGCTTGAGCAATCAACCGCCGATAACACTGATCAATGCAAAGCTATGGCTTTGCTGTGAACAGTGTAAAAGATCAGTGTGTGGATTGTTATAGCCCCCTATGGGAGCTATAACACTGCAAAAAAAAGTAAAAAGAAAAAGTTAATAAAGATCATTTAACCCTTTCCCTAATAAAAGTTTGAATCACCCCCCTTTTCCCATAAAAAACAGTGTAAATAAAAATAAACATATGTGGTATCACCGCATGCGTAAATGTCCGCACTATAAAAATATATCATTAATTAAAGCGCACGGTCAATGGCATATGCGCAAAAACATCACAAAGTCCAAAATAGCGTATTTTTGGTCACTTTTTATAAAAGAAAAAATTTATAAAAACCGATCAAAAAGTCAGATCAAAACAAAAATGGTACCGCTAAAAGCTTCAGAATACAGCGCAAAAAAATTTCCCCTCAAACCGGCCCGTACGTCGAAAAATAAAAAAGTTATAGGGGTCAGAAGAGGACAATTTGAAACGTATGCATTTTCCTGTATGTAGTTATGATTTTTTTCAGAAGTAATACAAAATTAAACCTATATAAGTAGGGTATCATTTTAACCGTATGGTCCTACAAAATAAAGATAAGGTGTAATTTTTACCGAAAAATTTATTGCGTAGAAACGGAAGCCGCCAAAATTTACAAAATGGTGTTTTTCTTCCATTTTGTCGCACAATTATTTTTTTTTCCGTTTCGCTGTGAATTCTTTGCACACATGTGTAACTTGACAGGCTTTGCATCGTGTTTCTCCGCATTTGTAGAAGCCAACACAATCCAACCACCTTTTTTCATGTGGTGTTTCTGTAGTTACTAGACCTGGGGATAATTTGTCCCTGAGTGTGGTTGCTTTTTTGGGTATAACTGCCAGTCCAGATGACAAAATTCTGGCAATTTTTTCATAATCTTTAAGCAAATGTAAATGTTTGTATATGATATTGCTTATTAACCATTCAAACAATAATACATTTAATCTGAAATTTGCTTTTCATGCAGATCAGACAACAGTTAATTTTTTGGATTTCAAATTAACAGAAATCCCAGATATACATATCGGGCAATACAGTGTTTAGGGCAGATAGTAATCATCCCCCTCAAACCATTCAGGCCATAGCTATAAGTGAATTAACAAGATTAAAGAGTAACTGCACCTCACAATCAAAATTTATCGAGGAAACTAAAAAATGAGAGAATCGCTTACTGAAACGAGGTCACAGCAAAACCAATTTAATTCAAGCCAAAAAAATTGTCGAAAGGATCGCCAACATTTAATAAAATCCCAGGATGATACACAACATTTTTAAAATAAAAATAGGTTGAAAAAATCCCCTAACAAACCGGCTTTGGCCATAACGTACAGTCCACAGTTCAAAATCATAAGAAATATCATATCCAAACATTTACATTTGCTTAAATGGGCACTGTCATAAAAAATTATTTTTGATATGTTAGAGTACTTTCAGCTGTTGCAAGCTACAACTCTCAGCATGCACTGATAGACCATTCATGCTGGAAGTTGTAGTTCTGCAACAGACTGTAATTAATCAGAACAAAGTGAGATTCAAAAGAGAATCCTGTACAGCACAGAGAAATCTCAAAAACAAAAATAAACATAGCCAGCACAACTACCTTATACACAGGTGCACGTTGCTGTGGGAAATACTAAGTATACAAAAAAAAAAGGTTACAGCAGCACTTTTTGATCAAAACATGACCTCCATCCACCACGCTCGGAGATAAGCAAATTTCTGATATTCGGCCGAATCGCCCAATTTTTCTGAAAATTTTTTAGTTCTGACCGAATGTATTTGCGGCGAATCGTGATTAAAATGGCTATTTCTGGCCTACAGAGAGGCTCAATAGGGGTGTAGAACACTTTGCCTTGTCCTAACACGCATATGGAGTGTGAGGTGTTCGTGAAATAATACTGTTATTCAGTAGGACATGCAGATTACAGGCATCGCTATTAGAATTAGTGTTGAGCGGCATAGGCCATATTCGTATTTGCAACATTTTGCAAATACATGGACGAATATTCGTCATATATTCGCAACATTCGCTGATTTTTTTTTTACTATGCGCCATAAAATCTGAATGCGCAATATCGTGTGATAAAAGAGCTAAAAGAAGGGAGGGATCGCCTATGCGAATTTTCGGGCATTCGCCAGTCTGACACAGTAAATAATATTGGAGCCTTGTTTACACCACAAGCTGGAAGCAGGGAGGGATGATCGCTGTGATGTGTACTGTGAAAAAATAAATGCAAATATTCGTAATTGCAAATATTTAGCGATATATTCGCAATATTCACGAATATGTGATATTTGCAATAAATATTCGCATTACGAATATTCGCGCCCAACACTAATTAGAATCACTGCTGCAGAGCGTCGGGATGTGGCAGATTTTTTATTAAATTTTTATTTAAATTATATTTAAATTTATTTACATTTTTTGATTACCCATTCTGGTGAGCATCGAGCTGGTGGTCCTTCGCCAGGCGAGATACCACCTTTTTCAGCCCCTGCCTCTAAGTGCACCCCTGACTGTGAATGTTTCATTTAATCAGTTATGGTTCATTGTTATCACTCCAAGCTGTTTCATTGGATTCTTGTGATAATTCCACAGGTAATATGACGTTGACAACTATAAAGCTTCAGTCTTGAAAAGATTACATCTTTAAATTTAAGATTTATATTAGATTTCCAAGTTTAATGTCCTGGAAGTTTACTTTGAACTAATGCTATATGACCGCAAAACCCAATCTAACAAGGGGTCACATGGCGGCACAATGACAGAGCCTAAAGGTGGCAGCAGCATGAGGAGATCATAATCTGGCAGAATGACACAGCCTGGAATTGGCAGCAACAAGAGGAGACCATATACTGGCAGAATAAAACAGCCTGGCAGTTGGCGGCAGCATGAGGAGACCATAGGGCTTCACAATCCCTAAGATTCAAAGATGAATTGTCTAATTTAAATTGAAGATTTATAATAGATAGTAGAGATGAGCAAACTTTCGACCCAAATTTGTTTGCGGCAAATATATATTTTAATATCGGCTACTTCTGGAAAACAGAGAGCATCAATAGCAGTCTAGAACACTTTGCTTTGTTCTAACACGCATATGGAGTGTGCTGGGTGAAATAATACTGCTATTTAGAATGACATGCAGATTACTGGCATCACTTTTAGAATCACTGCCGCAGAGCGGCACAATACCAGAGCCTGGAGGTGGCATCAGTGGCTAAATGACACAGCATGGAGGTGTTGGCAGCATGAAGAGACCATATAGTGGCTGAATGACACAGCGTGGAGGTGTTGGTAGCATGAGGAGACCATACAGTGGCTAAATGACACAGTGTGAAGGTGTTGGCCACATGAGGAGACCATATAGTGGCTGAATGAAAAAGCTTGGATGTGGCTGAAGCATGAGGAGACCAGAAAGTGTCTGAATGGCACAGCCTGAATGGCAGCAGCATGAGTAGACACTAGGGCTTCACAATACCTAAGATTAAAATACACATTTTTTAATTTAAATTGAAGATTTAGGGTAGCTAGTGCTACCATAAAATATTTTAAGGCCCAGATCCAAGCCCAGCAGCATCAGTAAACCATATATTAGCTCAATGACACAGCCTGGAATTGGCTGAAGCATCAGGAGACCATATAGTATCTGAATGACAAAGCCTGGAGTCGGCAGCAGCATGAGGAGACACTAGGGCTTCACAATACCTAAGATTAAAAGACACATTCTGAAATTTAAATTGAAGATTTAGGGTAGCTAGAGCTACCATAAAAAATGTTTAGGCCCAGCCCCAGGCCCAGCAGCATCAGTAAACCATTTGTTGGCTGAATGACACAGCCTGGAGATGCCTGAATGGCCTAGTGTCTGAATGGCCCAGACTGGAATTGGCAGCAGCATGAGGAGACACTAGGGCTCCACAATACCTAAGATTAAAAGACACATTTTGAAATATAAATGAAAGATTTAGGGTAGATAGTGCTACCCAGGGCCAGCAGCATCAGTAAACCTTATATTGGCTGAATGACACAGCCTGGAGTTGGCAGAAGCACGAGGAGACATTATAGTGTCTGAATGGCACAGCCTGGAGTTGGCAGCAGCATGAGGAGACACTAGGGCTTCACAATATTTAAGATTAAAAGACACATTTTGAAATTGAAATTAAATATTTAGGTTAGCTAGTACTACCATAAAGAATTTTTAGGCCCAGACGCAAGCCCAGCAGCATCAGTAAACCATATATTGGCTGAATGACACAGCCTGGAGTTGGCTGAAGCATCAGGAGACCATATAGTGTCTGAATGGCACAGACTGGAATTGGCAGCAGCATGAGTAGACACTAGGGCTTCATAATACCTAAGATTAAAAGACAAATTTTGACATTTAAATTGAAGATTTAGGGTAGCTAGTGCTACCATAAAAAAAATTTAGGCCCAAACCCAGGCCCAACAGCATCAGTAAACCATATATTGGCTGAATGACACAGCCTGGACTTGTCTGAAGCATCAGGAGACCAAATAGTGTCTGAATGGCACAGACTGGAATTGGCAGCAGCATGAGGAGACACTAGGGCTTCACAATACCTAAGATTAAAAGACAAATTTTGAAATTTAAATTGAAGATTATTTTTCCTGCCTCCTCTGCTAAGGTTTATGAAGTTGAGGCAGCTGCAAAATGGCTGCCGAATATATAGGGCTGTGACATCACAGGCGTGACTGGCTGCTGATAGGCTGCATCCTGCATGTGATTCAGGGTCATCCCGCCTACTTCACTTCCGCCTTGCCTTCCCGCCTTCCCAGCATTCCTTGCCCTATGCACTGACATGTGGATCTGCCATTTTAGATGCCCTGGAGCCTGGACCGCAGTAAATGGAGTTTAATTAAGCAATTTGCGCGATAGAATCGCGGTGATATTCTCATTCTTGTTAATTAAATTTTTCATGAAATTCGTAACAAATTCAGGTTTGTCAGCTTCGATTCGCTCATCACCAGTAGCTAGTGCGACCATTACATTTTTTAGCTAGTGCCCCAAACCCAGCAGCATCAGTGAACCAAATAGTGGCTGAATGACACAGTCCGAGCTGGCGGCAGCATGAGGAGAACATAGGGCTTCTCAATCCCTTAGATTAAAAGATACATTTTTAAATTTATTTGAAGATTCATGGTAGATAGTGCTACCATAAAAAATTGTAGGTAATGTCCCAGGCCCAGCAGCATTAGTAAACCATATAGTGGCTGAATGACACAGTCTGGAGCTGGCAAAAGCATGAGGAGACCCTATAGTGGCTGAATGGTATAGCCTGGAGTTGGCAGCAGCATGAGGAGACCACATAGTGGCTGAATGGCACAGCCTGCAGTCGGCAGCAACATTAGGAAAACATATGGTGGCTGAATGACACAGCCTGGAGTTGGTGGCAGCATGAGTAGAACATATAGTGGATGAATGACACAGCATGAAGGTATAATGCCAGAAGTAAAAAGAGAAGAAAAACCTCTGTAGGCGCAGATTACTCCGAAGATGGCAGACACGAAGATGTCATTTTTTAAAACAGAATATCTTTTATTGAGGAACCAATGACGCCTTTTGGGTACAACCCTTCCATACCAATCTGAGGAAGGGTTGTACCCGAAACGCATTATTGGTTCCTCAATAAAAGATATTCTGTTTTTAAAAATTACATCTTCGTGTCTGCCATCTTCGGAGTAATCTGCGCCTACAGAGAGGTTTTTTCTCTTTTTACTTTTGGCATTATACTATCTGTGGACGGACTCCAGCTCCTACCCACTACCCCACATCCTCCGAGAATCGGCACTTGCACCCAGTACATTTGGGTTATATGTGCATAAACTTTGCGCTCCAGGTGAGCACAATAATATCTATCCTAATAATTTTTTTTGTCCACAAGATAATTCACTAGGCACCTTGTGTGGTTGCTTTTTCTCTTTCCCTATCTACAGCGTGGAGGTGGCAGCAGCATGAGGAGAACATATGGTGGCAGAATGAGACAGCCTGGGGGTGGCAGCAGCAGCATCAGGAGTTCTGAAAGTGACCCAGTGACAGAGTGGTGCGGTGGGTGGCAATACCAGTACCCGGTGCAAGGTGCGGAAAATAAAAAGGTCTTATGCGGAGGAATGTTTATAAATGGGGAGCAGTGCCTTAAATCTGTTTGGCACTATCCATATTTGTGAGGTATGTTGTTGTGGCACGATGGTCAATCTACTCTGATGCATTAGGCATTGGTGGGTGTAAATCCTGGCTGATCCATGCCTGATTCATCTTCACAAAGGTCAGTCTCTCCACATTTTTCCTGAACAGACGAGTTCTCCATGGGGTGACCATGGCCCCTGCCGCATTAAACACCCGCTCTGATGGCACATTACTGGCTGGGCAGGACAGCTTTTCCAGGGCAAACTCTGCTAGTTGCGGCCACAAATCAAATTTGGCTGCCCAGAAATCCAGCAGATCTTCAAGGTGTGTTGAGATGGCCTTGTCAAGGTATGTCACTAACAGCTGGTTCAGGTCCTGCCCCTGCTGCTGATGAGTTTCTTCACTATGCTGGTGAAGAAAGGTACTCATCAGCGACTGTAGACTCAGGCTGCTGCTGATGGAGCTGGTAGTGCTCCTGCCACTCCTCCCCTCCCCATCAGCCATGACAGTGGAAGATGAGCGCAGAGGGCCCCCCCGAGTCAGACCTGCAAGAGGATGGACCAATGGCGTTAACAGGCATCGGCCAACTGACTAGTAGGATGTCTCTGTAGTAGGTCAGTTTGTCCTCCCTCTCAGTGGGTGTAAAAAAGACCCCCATTTTGTGGCGGTAGCGAGGGTACAATAAGTTGGAGAGCCAGAAGTCAGCCTGCTGCCAAATGATGACAATTCGGCAGTCACTATGCAAGCAAGTGAGCATGCATCATGCCATTTGTGCAAGTGACTTGGAGGGACTCCCTGCCTGTATCTTCACTGCATACTGCCACGGTGTGTCTGGGTCCTCTGTCTCGCCTTCATCATAACCTTCTAGTTCCTCTAGCTGCTCCTCCTCTCCTGAAAGATGACTAGAAAAATGCCCATTTCACAAAACCTAAACTGTGCTCCACTGTGCCCCTCCCCCTCCTCCAGTTCAGCCCCTACAGGACTCATTTGGCCATGAGATGTAGGCGCCACGTCTCTAGTGCCCTGACCAGCCATCGTTTCCAACACGTGTTGTAGGAAATGAAGCAGTGGAATGACGTTGTTCATCCCGTAATCCTGGCAACTGACTAATAATGTGACTTTCTCAAAGGGCCTGAGCAAACGGCAGGTGTCACAAATGAGCTGCCACTGGTTGACATTGAAGTCACCGCTTTGATCATCAAGAAATCGCTTTGATCATCAAGAAATCCGCTATGATCATCAAGAAATTGGGGGTGGCTTTTCTCTGTTCGTTTAGTCGGTCCAACATATGGAGGGTGGAATTCCAACGTGTAGAAACATCGCAAATAAGACTATGTTGGATGATGCTGTTCTGACCCTGCAGCCCAAGGAGGGTGTGCTTTGTGGTGTAAGAGTGGCTGTAGTGCATGCAAAGTTTCCTTCCCATTGTTAAGATGTCTTGCGAATGGGGGCAACACTTCAGGAACCGCTTGACAACCAGATTGAACACATGTGCCATGCAGGGCGCATGGCTCAGGCTTCCTTGTAGCAGCGCAGACAAGATGCTCTTCCCCTTTTCAGTCATCATGGTTCCCATTTCCAGTTTTCAAGGAGCAAACCATGCTCAGATTTCTTTATGAATGACTTGTACCAGTTCTTCCCCTGTGTGACTCACAGTTCGCCAAGGCAAACCATGTGAAGAACAGCAATACACCACAATGCCATGCACACAGGGTATGCTGATGGGGCACGGAGACTTGTCTGTGCAGTGGAGGCTGAGGACATGGTGGAGGAT
The DNA here is from genome assembly GCF_029499605.1 of Hyla sarda. Lineage (NCBI taxonomy): Eukaryota > Metazoa > Chordata > Amphibia > Anura > Hylidae > Hyla > Hyla sarda. Next base: position 103,454,391 of record NC_079196.1, read on the forward strand.
GAGGAAGCCGAGTCGCACACTGTCACAGGACCAAGGGCCTGAGAGCATGGAGGAGGAAGCGGCATGACCTCTCCAAGTTGGTGTTGTGGCTGTGCAGGAACCACATTCACCCAGTGGGCCGTAAAGGACATGTATTGTCCCTGACCATAGTTACAGCTCCAGATGTCGGCACTACCATGCACTTTGGTGCACACCGACAGGCTCAAGGAATGGCCCACCCTCTCTTCCAAAAAATTGTGCAGGGCTGGTACTGCCATCTTTGCGCAGAAATGACGGCTTGGGACTCTCCACCTTGGCTCGGCACAAGCCATCAGTTCTCTGAAAGGTGCAGAGTCCACCACTTGAAAAGGGAGGGATTGCATTACCAGCAACTTGGAAAGGAGCACATTCAGCTTCTGCGCCGTTGGATGAGTGGGTGCATACTGTTATTTCTTGGACACGGCCTTGCCGATGGATTACTGGCGGAATGACTGACTAAAAGTAGGAGGAGCAGGAGCATCTGGAGCGACAGAAGAAGGGTATGACACACAGCTCCCTTCGGCTGAGGTGGTGGAGGCTTGGCTGACTGAAAAAGGGAGCAGCGTGCAATTGGGTGATGCGGCAGGCTTTACCACATCGGAGCCACAGTTCTCCCAGGCCACTTTAACCTCCCCGTATGCTTAATGATAAACTGCCACACCGCCGAGTAGCTAATTTTCCCACCAACAGTCCGCACTCATTGACTGCTACTACCGCCGACTCCAGGAACCCCTGTTCCACTACCTCCCGGGAAGGTAGGCTGCCGTGAAGCAGGTAGTGTCCCCATGGCACGTTTGGCTCCAGAATTTCCACTTCTGCCATCATACTGAATGCCAACCATGGTGCTACCTTGATGGCTAAACTCCGCCTCACGGGCAACCTGCCACCCTCTTCTCCTGATGATGATGAAGCCCCTTCTGCACCCGGCTCTCAACAATTGTTTGCACGTCACTGATGTCCTCCTCAGGTTCCTCAGCAGTGTCTGCTTTACAACCCTGAACGCTGACAACACCACCTCCCACGTCAGTCTTCCCATCACTACTAGTGTTTGGCACGAATATTTGCATTTCAAATTTTTGTCGCGAATATCGCAAATTCGTGAATATTGCGAATATGTTCGCTATGTATTCGAAATTATGAATATTCACTTATTTTCGCATATGCGCATATTTGTATATGTGTATATTTGCATATGTGAATATTCGCATATTCCTTCTTTTCACTTGTGGGCCAACTAAAATTATGCAAATACACTTGTCAGAGGTTATCAACAACATCCCTAGCAACCAATAGTAAAGTTGCCCACCCCCTCACTGTTTTCTTCCTCAAATACACGAATATGCAAATATTTGCATATGGGAATATAATAAATATGCTAAAATTTGCGAATATAGGACAAATATTCGTCTATATATATTCGCCTCTCATCACTAATCACTACCTGCCTGCCTAGCGGAGGAAACAGTGGATGTCTCCTCCACTTCTTGGCGGGCAGCAGTAGATGCTGACTGTCCTCTATTAGATCTTCCTCACTGAATAGTGGAGCTGAACCCACAGCATAAGATACTTCTGTAGGAGAGGGAACAGCATAGGACAGAGGCAATGGGAAGATAAGGACTGCTCCCAGGCCATGCCAACTGAGGGTTGTGTCTGAGGAACCCACCGACTGTTGACTGGGAATATCAGATGTCACTTGGGATGAAGTGGATGACCCTGTTAACCAATTGTTGATGACAGATGGCTTGCTGGTCGAGACACGACCGCTGGCTGATACCTGGAGAGAAGGCTTCTCGCTGCGATTCCTGCTGCCACTCACCCCTAGTCTGCTGCGACCTCCTGCGCACGATGAATTTAGGCCTCTGCTACTCCTCTGTGCACGTCCTGGCACTTCTCTGCCTGACATACTTAGTGCGCATATGAGGGGAGTACAATACGCTTAACTACGCTTAAAACAATATTTGTCTAGAACAGCAGCAGGTGTGTACTTTTGGCTGGCCTTTTATAGTATCTAGGCCCTTAAGACTTTATCAGGAACAAAATGGTACAACACTTTGATGTACGAATGTGGTATACCCTTATGAGGGCAGAAAAATGCGCTACAGTACGCTTAAAAAGGTTTTTGTCTACAACACCAGCCGGTGTGTACTTTTGGCTGCCTTTTCACAGTATTTAGGCCCTTGAGACTTTATCAGAAAAAAAATGGAACAACACTTTGATATACGTATGTGGTATGCCCTTATGAGGGCAGAAAAATGCGCTACAGTATGCTTAAAAAAGTTTTTGTGCACAACACCAGCAGTAGACACCAATGCTGTAGCACAAAGTAGCTGTGTACTACAGCCAAAATTGCACTTCTCAATCTCACTCCCTTCCCTATGAGTGCTTCTAGCCAGGATTTGTGCTTGAGCTGAATTGCTGCTTTTCTTCTGTGTAACACACTGCTCTCTTATCCTCTCTATAATAGAATGCTGTTAGCAGCGACTGGGAGGTGCAGTAAGCATGCTTTTCTGTAAAAAGGAAACTGCTCTCTGTTCAACAAAACGCTGACTTGACTAGGAGGTAAATCGCTGCTGGAAAAAGCTTTTCTGTGTAACACACAGGGCTGTCTGTGCCTAGATATCTCTCTGCAGTGTAAAGATGAAGTGACTGGCTGCAATATGGCTGCCGATTATATAGGACTGTGACATCACAGGGGTGACTGGCTGCTGATAGGCTGTATCCTGCATGTGATTCAGGGTCATCCCGCCTACCCTTGTTCCCGCCTTCCCAGGATTCCTTGCCCCATGTCCTCACATTTGGATACACCATTTTAGATGCCCTGGTGCCTGGACCGCACTAAATGTAGTTTAATGAAGCGATTTGCACCATAGAATCGTGGCAATATTCGCATTCATTACGAATCTAATTTTCCATGAAATTCGTAATTCGTCAGATTTGATTCGCTCATCTCTACTCATTTCAGATGGGACCCTAGCCCTTATTCCACTCACCTCTGCTAAGCAAATAGCCACTGACTGGGTGACATGCAGGATCCACTATCAATTTAAAAAACCTCCTGTGAATAGGGAGAGGTGCACAGCTACAGAGGATGCCACTTCCCCTAACTTGCACAGCAAAAAAAAAAAATAGCCAGCACAACTACCGTATTTATCGGCTTATAACACGCACTTTTAAAACTTAAATTTAAGGCAAAAAGCCTGCGTGGTATACGCCGATAAATCTTCTGGTCACTGATTTAAAGCGGCCGAAGGAGCGGCTGCTTGTTAAGTATTAGCAGCACGGCCGCGGCCACTTTAAATCAGTGACCAGCGGCATCTCCTCCCCGCTCTGGAAAACTGTCACATGTTTTCTCCCGCGCTATCCACAGGTACTGGTGGATAGTGCGGGAGACGCTGATTAAAATGAGCCCTACCTTGTCTGGATCTGCCCTACCTTTTAATCAGCGTCTCCCGCACTATCCACCACTACCTGTGGATTGTGCGGAAGAAAACAAGTGACAGTTTTACTTTTAATTTTTCTTACCTCCCCGCTCCCTCATCATTCCCCCTTTTTCCTGCTTTTTGTAGTTTTTTTTAATTTTCCTTACCTGTCTGCGCTTTGGCAGGTCACGTCAGGTGGGGGGTCTTGCGGGCTGCGGTCAGTGAAGCAGATGAATGACGTCCTCTCCCGGCTTCTCTGCGTGGCATCAGTGACGTCACTTTTCATTTCCTGTAGTTGCCGCCGAAAAGTGACATCCCTGATCCCACGCAGAGGAGCCGGGAGAGGACGTCACTCATCTGCTTCACTGACCGCAGCCCGCAAGACTGCCAAAGCGCAGCCAGGTAAGGAAAATGAAAAAAACTATGAAAATCAGGGGAAAGGGGGAATGATGAGAGAGGAGAAGAATAGCATACAGTGGTCTTCAACCTGCGGACCGCCAGATGTTGTAAAACTACAACTCCCAGCATGGCATGCTGGCAGTTGTAGTTTTGCAACATCTGGAGGTCCACAGGTTGAAGACCACTGGAGGAGGAACATGATGGGGAGGATGATGAGACAGGGGGAAATGATGAGGGGGGGGGAAGGGGAATGATGGGGGGCATGAAGAGACAGGTTGGGGGGATGGGTGGGGGGGATGATGAGGGGGGAATGATGGGGGACATGATGAGACAGGGTGGGGAGATGATGGGGGGGAATGATGAGGGACATGATGAGACAGGGTGGGGGGATGATGAGACAGGGGGAAATGATGAGGGGGGAATGATGGGGGGCATGATGAGACAGGGTGGGAGGATGATGAGAAAGGGGGAAATGATGAGGGGGGAATGATGGGGGCCATGATGAGACAGGGTGGAGGATGATGAGACGGGGAAATGATGGTGGGGGAGGCACTAAATGCTTAATGTCTGTATGGCTAGTGGTAGTCTATGACAGGGGGAAATGATGAGACATGGGGGGATGATGAGACATGGGGGGGTGGAGATGAGAGGAGTAAATGTGGCACAGGGACTGATAAAAGGGAAGGAATGATGTGGCACTGGAGGGGACGGGACCAAACTGAGGTGCAGAAGAAAACGAAGTTGGGGAGATGATGTGGCATTTAGTCCAAGTTATTTATTTAAAATTTTTTTTTTTTTACTTAAATTTCCCTGTTAAAATGGAGGTACGTGTTATACGCCAGAGCGTGTTATACTCCGATAAATACGGTACCTAATAAACGGGTTCACGCTACTGTGGGAAATACTGAGTATACAAAAAAGTAGGTTGCAGCAGCACTCTTGGTCAAAAAATGTAGGCTCTTAGCGTACTTGTTGATCAAAACATGTCCCCCATCCACCACGGGAAGGTGGCCTCACTTTGGATGTCACTCAGTCAGAGGCTATATGCCCAGCAGAGGTGAGTAGCATAAGTGTTAGGGTCCCATCCGAAATGAGGCTGACCAAGAGTGCTGCTGTAACCTTCTTTTTTGTATAATATATATATATATATATATATATATATATATATATGTATATATACCTTTCTGTACTATATTATTGTTGTATACTTAGCTAGTAGTTACATACCATGTTGTCATCTATTTGTTAAATACATTATTTCGCACTTGAACATGTATTTTACTATGTTTATCACTGCCATCCTAGTGTAGATGACTCCACATTACATGTGTTCAACTTCTACCTGATTATGGTCACCCTATATATTTACCCGTCTGTATGTACATAGTAAAAACTACTCTATACTTGTTGATTGCAATTCAATTAATTCAACCACACCTACTGGCCCCTGATTGGTTGGCTCTTGGTCACACTACCATTTTCTACTCTTTACATGCTTTTCCCCCACTATTCACTAAAATGTGGTATACTGTGCCCCTCTTCTCCTATTGGTGAATACAAAGGCAAATGGTCATGTTTTATCATGATGTTCCTGTAGTTCATGCATTAAACTATTTATACCACACCCTCTTCTGCCCATTGGTGGTGCTAGAGACATTTTATCATTCACCATTCGCTCTTCACAACAATGCTTAAAATCACTAAAGTATATTTATGCCCATGGCTACATGCAATATCGATTCCTCTGATTTTGTATATACGTTGTGTGTAGGGGCTATGGTTTCTTTAATATCATTGCTAGGACTTGTGTGGTATCGGTTTCACATTTTGTGTGGGAAACATTCTGACAACTCACCGCCCGGAATAAGTTCGGACACATCTGGGTACATATACCTAAACAGCTATACCATTGTTACTTTTATCTTTATTTTATTCTCACTATAATAATTGTACTTAGTATTCGGTTTTGATATAAACTTTCACTAATCGCCCATTACTGTATATTATAAATTCTTATTTATGTATATTTATTTGTGTTTTGGTAACCACGCTCATTTTTAAATATATACATGGCGACTACATGCATTCAGTTTTATTCATCTGCAATTGATTAAGGGTGGTATATCACCCAAAATGCATCTTGCTATAGATGTATTCTGCAACTTTTATACAATAAACAAGATTTTATTTAATAAGAAAACACACCATACATAGTTACATAGTTTATAAGGTTGAAAAAATACCAGAGTCCATCAAGTTCAACTTATATCCCTAATGAGTCCCTGCTGAGTTTATCCAGGGGAAGGCAAAAAACCCTCGTATTAGAGGTAAAAATTCCTTCCTGATTCCAAATATGACAACCATAATAAATCCCTGGATCAACATTCTGTCCCTTTAAATCTAGTACCCATAACCTGTAATGTTATTACTCTCCAGAAATGCATTCAGGCCCCTTTTGAACTCTCTTAGTCTGGGTTACATAGTTACATAGTTAGTACGGTCGAAAAAAGACATATGTCCATCAAGTTCAACCAGGGAATTAAGGGGTAGGGGTGTGGCGCGATATTGGGGAAGGGATGGGATTTTATATTTCTTCATAAGCATTAATGTTATTTTGTTCCAGGAATGTATCTAATCCTGTTTTAAAGCTGTTAATTGTTCCTGCTGTGACCAGTTCCTGAGGTAGACCGTTCCATAAATTCACAGTTCTCATGGTAAAGAAGGCGTGTCGCCCCTTAAGACTAAACTTTTTCTTCTCCAGACGGAGGGAGTGCCCCCTCGTCCTTTGGGGGGGTTTAACCTGGAACAGTTTTTCTCCATATTTTTTGTATGGGCCATTAATATACTTATATACGTTTATCATATCCCCCCCTTAAACGTCTCTTCTCAAGACTAAACAATTGTAACTCCTTTAATCGCTCCTCATAGCTAAGATGTTCCATGCCCTATATTAGTTTAGTCGCGCGTCTCTGCACCCTTTCCAACTCCGCAGTGTCCCTTTTATGGACAGGTGCCCAAAATTGAACAGCATATTCCAGGTGAGGCCGTACCAATGCTTTATAAAGGGGGAGTATTATGTCCCTGTCCCTTGAGTCCATGCCTCTTTTGATACATGACAATATCCTGCCGGCTTTGGAAGCAGCAGCCTGACATTGTTAACACCCCGTTTTTGCAATACAGTTCCCGTATCAGGTTTTTGATAAAAAAACGTATTCCTCAAAACCTGATTAAACTGTATCAAAACGTGTGTACAAATTTTTATCTGTATATGGTTGAAAACCGTATATGGTTTGAAAAATTATGTCCGGTTGCATTCGTTTTTTAAGAAAAAAATTATACATTTTTAACTTTTCACTCCATTATGAATAAAGTTTCACTTGTTTGATGGAAATTCCAAGAAAAAAAACTGTGCAAACTCAAAAACCGTATGATGAAAACCGCATGGAACCGTACGAACATACGGTTATGTACGGTTCCCATTGACTCCCATGTAAAAAAACATATGGTTCATACGGTTTTTCACCCAGACGAAAAGACAAAGTAAAAAAAACAATGGTTTGAAAAACTGAGACAACCGTATACATTAGGGTGCATATGGTTTTGAATGGGAAGTCTATGGGCACGGTTTTCTTTTTTTTCTATGATACCGTATGCCGAAACAATATAGCAAAATCGTGGTGTGTACCCACCCTTACTGAGTTCACCATGACTACCTCCTCCGGAAGAGAGTTCCACAGTCTCAATGAACTTACAGTAAAGAACTCCTGTCTGTGCTGGTGTAGAAATCTTCTTTCCTCCAAATGTAGAGGATGCCCCCTTGTTATAGATACAGTTCTGGGTATGAATAGGTCATGGGAGAGATCTCTGTACTGCCCCCTGTTATATTTATACATAGTTATTAGGTGGCCCCCTAAGCCTTCTTTTTTCTAAACTAAACAACCCTAAGGCTCCTTTCACACTATGAGCATTCATCCGTTATTAAACATCTGTTTTCTGTGTCAAAATGGATGTATTATAACGGATGAAATAATGTGTGCTAACTGCTGAATAAATATTCATTCATTATAACATCCCTCATGTATGGCCGTTTTAACACCTTTGCCTACAGACTCCCACAGCCGGGACTACTACTACTCCTATCATGGATCAGACTCTGTTCCATGATGGGGGTTGTAGTACAGGGTTTGGTTGATCGCACTGGGTCTCATTAAGACCAGATGTGACCAGAGGTTATTAAACAGGGGAGCGGACGGCATTCTCCACTCCACTGCGATGTACCATGCATTTACTTTCATTTTTAAATTCCCAGCTGGGAGCCCTGAATGGCCGGTACTGAGGAGCCATTCAGGGCTCCCAGTGGGGTTTTCAAATAGAAGCGCTGCGGTGAGGAAAGATATATAGAATTGCTTGGGGGGGGGTATATGTCTGGCCCCCACAGCGCATATATATGTTCCCCGCCGCATCGCTATCATAAGCCCCTGACAGCGTTATGAATGAAAAGTATTCTACAGCAGCGCATCGGGCCGGCGTGATGTACTGCTAAATACTTGTCATTCATAGCACTGCAGCGGCATCTGTATATAGATGCGCTGCAGGAGTCAGATATATATCCATATGTCTGGCCCCCACAGCGCTTCTATAATCATATGCCTTGGTAGAGCTATGAATGAAAAGTATTCTACAGCAGCGCATCGCCCCATACTGACATACTGTGGACTAAGAAAATGTGGACCACAGTTTAATTTTTGCACTGAAAATTCCTGGAGCATTTGTATGCTACTGTGTTTACTTTGCTGCTACTGTATTCCTCTGTGAGTTTTCTTTATAAAAATCCAAATAGAAAATCCAGAGACTTTCTACTAACAACAAAACAGAATATGAAATGGGACATGGCACCACTGATACTTTTTTCTAGCAATTGTCGGTAGCAATATGATACCGATAGCTTTCACCAAACAAACCATCTACTAAACCTTATCTGTAAACTATAATTCGATATTTAAACTGGACTACAATGATTGATCTAAAATAAGAGAACTACCTTGTACATCTAATAAGCCACATTTTGTGTTCTTGTTATTTTTATTATTATATTACTATGATTATTATTTTCATGCAATGAATTGTATGTGCTGATAATAATGTTTATAATGTTTCTCTGTCTGGGAGGAATACAGGTGGAGAGAGGGTGGAGTAGTTAAATAATTAGCAGCTGATAAATTGCAGCTGTTTGCAGATAGCTGGCCATTTGCATTCACTTCCAGGCAGTGGAAGAGAGAGGTGGTTTGTGGTAAATATAAAAGCAAGTACACTAAGGGATTGTTTGAGCTAGCGATTGTGTGTCTGTATAAAGAGTGTGGAGTATACAAGTGAGTGTGAGCATAAAAGTGAGAGGGACTAACAATTAAGGGACTTTAAATTCAGGGAGTTTAAATTGAAATATTTGATTGTTTTTTTTACTGTTAATTTTTGCAATCACCAAATCTAGTATGGCCTCTATGTTGGAAAATGCAGTCCAGTGTACATCTTTCACAATGTATGTAATCCTTGAACAGCAGTTTTAATGAGAGGTGTGCATATTGTTGAACGAGATGTGTGCGAGTTGTTCATTTGGAAGCCCAGATCCTGGATTTAGAGGAGCAACTGGCAACACTGAGATGCATTGACAACCTGGAGAGGAGTCTCCTACTCACTGAGCAAGTACTCTATGGGGTAGAGGTGGGGGAGGATAGTGGGACGGAGGTGTAGGACAGTCAGGCAGTTAGCTGGGTTAAAGTTAGAAAACGGTAGAGGGAAAAGTGTCAGGGAGACCAGTCCTGAACTGACAAGCCCCAACAAGTTTGCCCGGTTGGCAGATGAGGGGGATGCCATTTCAGCGCTAGCAGTACTACAGCAGGACTCTGACCACCAGGGGGGTGTCTGCTCCAGTAAGGAAGGAGGGAAGAGTGCAGGGAAAGCCAGACAGGTACTGGTAGTGGGGGACTCAATTATTAGGGGGACAGACAGGGAGTTCTGTCACAAAGACTGGGGTCACAGAACAGTGTGTTGTCTTCCTGGCGAACGAGTTCGGCACATCGTGGATCGGGTTGGCAGGTTGCTGGGTGGGGCTGGAGAGGACCCAGCAGTCATGGTACATATTGGTACCAATGACAAAGTAAGAGGTAGGTGGAGTGTCCTGAAAAATGATTTCAGGGACTTAGGCCGCAAGCTTAAGGCAAGGACCTCTAAGGTAATATTTTCTGAAATATTACCTGTACCACAAGTCATACCAGAGAGGCAGCGGGAGATTAGGGAGGTAAACAAGTGGCTCAGAAGCAGGTCTAGGAAGGAGCGGTTTGGGTTCATGAAGAACTGGGCCGACTTCACAGTTGGATACCGGCTCTACCGTAGGGATGGGCTGCACCTCAATGGGGAGGGTGCAGCTGTGCTTGGGGAGAATATGGCTAGAAGGGTGGAGGAGTGTTTAAACTAGAGACTGGGGGGAGGGAACCTACAACATAGAGGGGGAAGATAGTGTAGATGTTACGCCGAGCGCTCCGGGTCCCCGCTCCTCCCCGGAGCGCTCGCTACACCTTCCTCACTGCAGCGCTCCGGTCGGTTCCACGGACCCGGGGCGCTGCGATACTGTCTCCGGCCGGGATGCGATCCGCGATGCGGGTAGCGCCCGCTCGCGATGCGCACCCCGGCTCCCGTACCTGACCCGCTCTCCGTCAGTTCTGTCCCGGCGCGCGCGGCCCCGCTCCCTAGGGCGCGCGCGCGCCGGGTCTTTGCGATTTAAAGGGCCACTGCGCCGCTGATTGGCGCAGTGGTTCCAATTAGTCTTTGCACCTGTGCACTTCCCTATATCACCTCACTTCCCCTGCACTCCCTTGCCGGATCTTGTTGCCTTAGTGCCAGTGAAAGCGTTCCTTGTGTGTTCCTTGCCTGTGATTCCAGACCTTCTGCCGTTGCCCCTGACTACGATCCTTGCTGCCTGCCCCGACCTTCTGCTACGTCCGACCTTGCTTTTGCCTACTCCCTTGTACCGCGCCTATCTTCAGCAGCCAGAGAGGTGAGCCGTTGCTAGTGGATACGACCTGGTCACTACCGCCGCAGCAAGACCATCCCGCTTTGCGGCGGGCTCTGGTGAAAACCAGTAGTGGCTTAGAACCGGTCCACTAGCACGGTCCACGCCAATCCCTCTCTGGCACAGAGGATCCACTACCTGCCAGCCGGCATCGTGACAGTAGATAGAGAGGAGGGACTTATCAATGTACCTTGGGGGGGAGCGGAGGGAGGGGTTAGAATAGTTAATAGGGATATGCGTCATAGGAAAAAAAACATACACCATTGAATTGCATGTTGACTAATGCTAGAAGTCTGACCAATAAAACTGACGAACTGGAGTTGAAAATGTTTGAGGAGGATTATGACATAGTGGGTATAAAAGAGACTTGGTTGGACGATAGCTATGACTGGGTTGTCAACATACAGGGTTATAGTCTATTCAGGAAGGATAGGACAATACGGAAATAGGGAGGAGTTTGCCTTTATGTAAAGTCCAGTCTGAAGGCTGCACTGCGGGAAGATATTTGGGAGGGAAAGATAAAGTGGAGTCATTATGGGTGGAAATATATGGAGATAAAAAAAAATCTGATTTCTGGGGTTTTCTAGAAGCCACCAAACATAATGGAAGAGGCAGAAGATCAATTACTGAGGCAAATAAACAAGGCAGCAAATCAAAATGATGTGAAAACATGTTTCTGACTATAGTTAAAAATAATTATCTGTCCCACATGGTGCAGGGCCCGACCGATCAGACCTGACCTGACCTGAGTAACTAATGTGCAAGTAGAAGGATACCTAGGAAATAGTGATCATAATATAATACATTATAACTTGTTCTTCAAAAAGGGAATCTCTCGAGGGGCCACAAAAACATTGAACTTCAGGAAAGCAAAGTTCGATCAACTCAGAGAAGCCCTTAACAATATAAAATGAGATAATTTCCTCAAAAACAAGAATACTGACACCAAATTGTAGACTTTTAAAAATATCTTAAATTCTCGTTGTAAGATGTATATACCTTATGGGAATGAAAGGGTCAGAAATAAAGGAAAACCAATATGGATGAACAAGAACGTTAAGGGAGCAATAAATGACAAAAATAAAGCATTTAAACTATTAAAACAGAACAGCAGTGAAGAAGCATTAAAAAGCTATAGAGAAAAATGTAAAATATGTAAAAAAAAAAAAAAAACAGATAAAAGCTGCAAAAATAGAGAAGAAAGACTCATTGCCAAAGAGAGTAAAACTAACCCCAAAATGTTCTTTAACTATATAAATAGCAAAAAGTTCAAAAATGAAAGTTTAGGCCCTTTAAAAAATGATGAGGAAGAAATTATAAACGAGGATCAGGAAAAACCAAATACATAAAAAAAAAATCTTCTCCACTGTATTCACTGAGGAAAATTAAAAGCCAGGGGAAAAACAGCGAGATAAGGTAAACTCATCAGTACAGGTCACCTGTCTAACACAGGGAGAAGTACAGTGCTGCCTACAAAAAATCAAAATAGACAATTGCATTCACCCCCGTGTTCTAAAGGAATTAAGTAATGTAATAGACGGACCCCTATTTTTAATATTCAGGGTCTGTTCCCCAGGACTGGCATATGTCAAATGTGGTACCAATATTTAAAAACGAGTCAAAAGGTGACCCCGGGAATTGTAGACCTGTTTAACCTCTGTTGTATGTAAATTGTTTGAAGGTTTTCTAAGGGATGCTATTTTGGAGTATCTTGATAAAAATAAATGTATGACTCCATATCAGCATGGCTTTATGAGGGATCAGTCCAGTCAAACTAACCTGATCAGCTTTTATGAGGAGGTGAGCTCCAGACTGGACCAGCGGAAATTGCTGGCTGTCATATATCTAGATTTTTCCCAAGCATTTAATACGGTTCCACATATAAGCTTGGTGCATAAAATGAGGAGGATTGGGCTTGGGGGAGAATGTGTGTAAGTGGGTAAGTAACTGGCTCAGTGACAGGAAACAGAGGGTGGTTATTAATGGTACTTATTCTGATTGGGTGACTGTTACTACCACAGAGGTCTGTCTTGGGTCCTGTCCTATTTAATATATTCATTAATGACCTTGAAGAGGAGGTGAATAGTAAAGTAGCAATCTTTGAAGATGATACTAAACTCTGTAAAGCGGTAAACACAATAGAGGACAGTGAACTGTTACAAATGGATCTGGATAGGGTCGAGGTTTGGGCTGGGAAGTGTCAGATGAGGTTCAACACTGATAAATGTAAGGTAATGCACATGGGGAAGAAAAATCCAGGCTGGGATTATGTATTAAATGGGAGCACACTTGGGACGACTGACTTGGAAAAGGACTTGGGAGTCTTAGTTAGCAGTAAATTTAGCTGTAGTGATCAGTGTCAGGCAGCTGCTGCCAAGGCACATAAAATCATGGGATACATCAATAGGGGCATAGATGCCCACGACAAGGAAGTAATTCTACTGCTGTACAAATCACTAGTCAGACCACACATAGAATACTGTGTACAGTACTGGGCTCCAGTGTACAAGAAAGATATAGTGGAGCTTGAGAGGGTTCAAATATGGGCAACCAGAGTAATACGGGGAATGGGAGGACTACAGTACCCAGAAAGATTATCAGTATTAGGGTTATTTAGTTTAGAGAAAAGAAGGCTTGGGGGAGACATAACAATTATGTATAAATATATCAGGGGACTGTACAGAGACCTCTCCCCTGATCTATTTATATCCAGTACTGTATCTATAACAAGGGGGCATCCTCTACGTTTAGAGGAAAGAAGGTTTCTACACCAGCAAAGACAGGGGTTTTTTACTGTAAGAGCAGTGAGACTGTGGAATTCTCTGCCTGCGGATGAGGCCATGGTGAACTCTGTAAAAGAGTTTAAAAATGGGCCTGGATGCATTTTTGGGAGAATAATAACATCACTGGTTATGTATACTAGATTGATCCATGGATTTATTCTGCCATATTTGGAGTCGAGAAGGAATTTTTACCTCTAGTATTATGTTTTTTCTTTTTTTGCCTTCAGGGTTTTAGGTGGAAATTGATGGACTCTGGTCTTTTTTCAATCTTATGAACTATGTTACAATGTTACTATAAACAAATGTTCTGCTAGTTTTACATGGATTTATAAATGTAAAAAAATAACATCTTATTTCCTTTTTGGAGCTGGAAGGCTATGAAGCACAATAGCTTTCTAAATAGATTCTTCTAAAGAAAGGAAGGATATGAAGTATTGCTGGCATTTAAAAAGTAAAAGTACTTTGATCCATATTTAGTGAAAGTCAAATAATGAATGCATGCATGCGGGACAGGACAAAGGAAAGGAAATCAATCACTGTCGCCGATAACGGATGTGATACTATCTTGGGTGTCAGTTTAGTCCTTGGTGTGGAATAACCACAATGAAGAAAGAAGTCACTTGAACACAAATGCCTTTCAGCTAATCGCCAAATGACACTTCAAACTTGGAACTGTCAGGATTTCATAGTCTCTTCCCAGTTTAATCATTAGTTTCCAATTTTTCTGTCATGTGCATTTTGTCTGCTAATGCCTTGTGGGAGGTAGCGGTGTTACGGTACACGTGCAGTTTCCGCTAAGGTCCTGCTTCCTCACAGCTGCAGATCAGGAGAGGACACTACAGGAATACATGTTGTAGGAGAGCACATAGAGGAACAGGTGAAAGGTTAACAACGCATCTGGTTATACAATTCCTACTGTTTATTCAAAGCTTTTTTTTAAGCCATTCATACTATCGGCATCTGTGCATGTTGTTGGCCATGAAATGAGCAAACTTCCAGTAACTCGATTTGTCACGAACTTCTCGGCTCTGCTTTGCTGACTTTAGCCTGCATAAATGAGTTCAGCTTTCAGGTTTCCCCCGGTGGGACGGAAAAGGTGGATACAGTCCTAGGAGAGAGTCTCCTAAGACTGTATTCACCTTTTCCAGCCCACCGGAGCACCTGAAAGCTGAACTCATTTATGCAGGCTAAAGTCAGCAACTGCCGAGCCGAGAAGTTCGTGATAAATCGAATTACTGTAAGTTCGCTCATCTCTAGCCATGACACTTCAGAGGCTTCAAAGGTTTAAAAGTCCTACCTTTTCTTTAATTAGTCCAAAATAAACAATTGAATTTGTGCTGGAAATTTTCAACATATAAAACATGCAACAGAACAGAAGATAAATATGTTTCCCCTAAAATGTAGAAACCATGTAAACTGTATTGTCTCCAAAATACAAAACTTTCCACCCAGGCTCATGTGGCTTTCTAGCCTCTTTATGGAGGTCAACTTGAACTGCAATCTCTCTATAGACCATGTAACATTCCAATGTGTATGGATCTACCATACCACCTAAGGGTTTTACTTTTTGCCAAATTTGCAAAAGGAGTCCAAATAGCCCCCTGGTGTTCTTTTTACCCTTTCTTCTGTTCCAGGATGCTGAAGCTAGACTTCAGCTGCAGGGAATATACCAGGTCACTTCCAGCATGAGCAGTCCCAAATAGGTGGATGCTGAATTGGCTGTGTAGCATAGCTGAGTAGACAGTGTTGTTTCAGGGGCAGGCTTAGTGAATACACAGGTATGGTTAACAGCGGGTCATACACTGGGAAATCAGCAAGGTATAAGGGATCAGGCAGAGGTTTGGTCAAATAACAGACATCTTTGCTGTAGAAACTACAATTGTGCTCAGGCATGACAGGAAGTAATGAGAACTCTCATATAAGTGGTGCATGGCAGGAATTGGATAAAGGCCGGAATCAGGGACAAGCTTAAACCCTTTAAAGAAAAAGCCTGGTCATGCACAACCCCTATGGGGAGTGCCAGAAACTGTCGCTGCCAGTGACAATAAAAAGTAGGATGTCCGGAGCTTACAGTGGGACATGGGAGGGGGGGGGGGGGCATGCCTGCAATTCAGCTGAAATAAACAGCAGAACATGCTGCACACTGTCAACTGCCAAATGCTGTTGTTACAGTCCATTGATAAGCCTGATAGCTTAACCTGATAAAGTTATAATTAGGGATGAGCAAATCAAATCTGATGAAACCGAATTTGTTACGAATTTCATGAAAAAAATGCGACTATCGCCGCGATTCGATCATGCGTATCGCTTCATTAACCCCTTAAGGACTCAGGGTTTTTCCGTTTTTGCACTTTCGTTTTTTCCTCCTTACCTTTTAAAAATCATAACCCTTTAAATTTTCCACCTAAAAATCCATATTATGGCTTATTTTTTGCGTCGCCAATTCTACTTTGCAGTGACATTAGTCATTTTACCCAAAAATGCACGGCGAAACGGAAAAAAAAATCATTGTGCGACAAAATCGAAAAAAACCCGCCATTTTGTAACTTTTGGGGGCTTCCGTTTCTACGCAGTGCATATTTCGGTAAAAATTACACCTTATCATTATTCTGTAGGTCCATACGGTTAAAATGATACCCTACTTATATAGGTTTGATTTTGTCGCACTTCTGGAAAAAATCATAACTACATGCAGGAAAATTAATACGTTTAAAAATGTCATATTCTGACCCCTATAACTTTTTTATTTTTCCACGTATAGGGTGGTATGAGGACTAATTTTTTGCGCCGTGATCTGAAGTTTTTATCGGTATGATTTTTGTTTTGATCGGACTTTTTGATCACTTTTTATTCATTTTTTAATGGTATAAAAAGTGACCAAAATATGCTTTTTTGGACTTTGGAATTTTTTTGCGCGTATGCCATTGACCGTGCGGTTTAATTAATTATATATTTTTATAGTTCGGACATTTACGCATGCGGCAATAACACATATGTTTATTTTTTATTTTTTTTACACTGTTTTATTTTTTTATGGGAAAAGGGGGGTGATTCAAACTTTTATTAGGGAAGGGGTTAAATGACCTTTATTAACACTTTTTTTTTACATTTTTTTTGCAGTGTTATAGGTCCCATAGGGACCTATAACACTGCACACACTGATCTCCTATGCTGATCACTGGCGTGCATTAACACGCCTGTGATCAGCATTATCGGCGCTTGACTGCTCCTGCCTGGATCTCAGGCACGAAGCAGTCATTCGTCGATCGGACACCGGGGAGGCAGGTAAGGGCCCTCCCGGTGTCCGATCAGCTGTTCGGGACGCCGCAATTTCACCGTGGCGGTCCCGAACAGCCCGACTGAGCAGCCGGGTCACTTTCACTTTCACTTTAGAAGCGGCGGTCAGCTTTGATCGCCGCTTCTAAAGGGTTAATACCGCACATCACCGCGATCGGCGATGTGTGGTATTAGCCGCGGGTCCCGGCCGTTGATTAGCGCCGGGACCGACGCGATATGATGCGGGATCGCGGCGCGATCCCGCTTCATATCACGGGAGCCGGCGCAGGACGTAAATATACGTCCTGCGTCGTTAAGGGGTTAAACTCCATTTAGTGTGGTCCAGGCTCCAGGGCATCAAAAATAGCGGATCCACATGTGAGGACATGGGGCAAGTAATCCTGGGAAGGCGGGAACAAGAGTCGATGGGATGACCCTGAACCACATGCAGCATGCAGTCTATCAGCAGCCAGCCACCCCTGTTATGTCACAGCCCTATATCGGCAGCCATATTGTGGCCAGTCACTTCAGCCTTTTATTGCAGAGAAAAAGAAAGGGATAGACAGCAGTGTGTGTTGCACAGAAAAGCATTTTTCCAGCAGCAATTCACCTCCCAGTCACATCAGCGTACTGTTGCAGAGAGAGAGGGACAGAGGGCAGTGTGTGTTGCACCGAAAAGCCTTTTTTACAGCAACAATTAAACTCCCAGTCACATCAGCGTTCTATTGCAGAGAGGGACAGAGAGCAGTGTGTTGCACAGAAAAGCTTTTTTACAGCAGTTATTCACCACAAGCCCAAATCCAGCATAGAAGCACTAGGAATGGAGTGAGATTGAGAGAGAAAGTGCAATTTTGGGTGTAGTACACAGCGACTGTGTGCTGCAGCACTGGTGTGTACTGCTGGTGTTGCAGACAAATACTGTTTAAAGCGTAGTGGAGCGCATTGTCCTCCCCTCATAAGTGCATTGTCACGATGCCGGCTGGCAGGTAGTGGATCCTCTGTGTCAGAGAGGGATTGGCGAGGACCGCGCTAGTGGACCGGTTCTAAGTCACTACTGGTTTTCACCAGAGCCCGCCGCAAAGCGGGATGGTCTTGCTGCGGCGGTAGTGACCAGGTCGTATCCACTAGCAACGGCTCACCTCTCTGACTGCTGATGACAGGCGCGGTACAAGGGAGTAGGCAGAAGCAAGGTCGGACGTAGCAGAAGGTCGGGGGCAGGCGGCAAGGATCGTAGTCAGGGGCAACGGCAGGAGGTCAGGAACACGGACTAGGAACAGACAAGGGAACGCTTTCACTAGGCACAAGTGCAACAAGATCCGGCCAGGGAGTGCAGGGGAAGTGAGGTGATATAGGGAAGTGCACAGGTGAACACACTAATTGGAACCACTGCGCCAATCAGCGGCGCAGTGGCCCTTTAAATCGCAGAGACCCGGCGCGCGCGCGCCCTAGGGAGCGGGGCCGCGCGCGCCGGGACAGAACAGACGGAGAGCGAGTCAGGTAGGGGAGCCGGGGTGCGCATCGCGAGCGGGCGCTACCCGCATCGCGAATCGCACCCCGGCTGGCAGCGGAATCGCAGCGCCCCGGGTCAGAGGACGTGACCGGAGCGCTGCCGCGGGGAGAGTGAAGCGAGCGCTCCGGGGAGGAGCGGGGACCCGGAGCGCTCGGCGTAACAGTACCCCCCCCCTTGGGTCTCCCCCTCTTCTTGGGGCCAAAGAACCTGAGGAAAAAAAACTCAATTTTTCCGTGATGAGGTCCGATGCAAATTAGGAGGGGTTCTGTGTGGAAACGTACGAGACAGTCCAATCTTTTATTGTAAAAACAATAGATGTAGAGGGGTCTGGCGAGACTGGACACAGGAACGTAGAACCTGTTGATGAGAGAGGCCAAAAAATTTTTTCCTGCAGATCCGGAATCCAAGAAGAGCATAGTAGAAAAGGAGAAGGTAGAGGCAGATATCCGCACAGGCACAGTAAGGCGTGGAGAAGCAGAGTTGACATCAAGAACTGTGTCACCTTTGTACGGAGTCAGCGTACGTCTTTCCAGGCGGGGAGGACGGATAGGACAATCCTTCAGGAAGTGTTCGGTACCGGCATAGTACAGGCAAAGATTCTCCATGCGGCGTCGTGTCCTCTCTTGAGGTGTCAAGCAAGACCGGTCAACTTGCATAGCCTCCGCGGCGGGAAGCACAGGAACAGATTGCAGAGGACCAGAGGAGAGAGGAGCCGGAGAGAAAAAACGCTTCGTGCGAACAAAGTCCATATCCAGGCGGAGCTCCAGACGCCATCCGGAAGAACGCATGTCAATGCGAGTGGCTAGATGAATGAGTTCATGTAGGTCAGCAGGAGTCTCTCGTGCGGCCAGAACATCTTTAATGTTGCTGGATAGGCCTTTTTTAAAGGTCGCGCAGAGAACCTCACTATTCCAGGACAACTCGTAAGCAAGAGCACGGAACTGAATGGCGTACTCGCCAACGGAAGAAACACCCTGGGCCAGGTTCAGCAGGGCAATCTCGGCTGAAGAAGCTCGGGCAGGTTCCTCAAAGACACTTCGAATTTCCGAGAAGAAGGAGTGTACAGAGGCAGTGACGGGGTCCTTGCGGTCCCAGAGCGGTGCGGCCCATGACAGGGCTTTTCCAGACAGAAGGCAGAACACGAAAGCCACCTTAGACCTTTCAGTAGGAAACTGGTCCGACATCATCTCCAAGTGCTGGGAACATTGCGAAAGAAAGCCACGGCAATACTTAGAGTCCCCATTAAATTTGTCCGGCAAGGACAGGCGGAGGCTAGGAGTGGCCACTCGCTGCGGAGGAGGTGCAGGAGCTGGCGGAGGAGAAGATTGCTGGAGAAGTTGCGACTGAAGTTGGTGCGAAATGGTGGACATTTCCGACAGCTGACGGGTTAGAAGGGCGATCTGTCGGGCTTGCTGGGCGGCCACCGTGGTGAGGTCAGCGACAACTGGCAGAGGAACTTCAGCGGGATCCATGGCCGGATCTACTGTCACGATGCCGGCTGGCAGGTAGTGGATCCTCTGTGTCAGAGAGGGATTGGCGAGGACCGCGCTAGTGGACCGGTTCTAAGTCACTACTGGTTTTCACCAGAGCCCGCCGCAAAGCGGGATGGTCTTGCTGCGGCGGTAGTGACCAGGTCGTATCCACTAGCAACGGCTCACCTCTCTGACTGCTGATGACAGGCGCGGTACAAGGGAGTAGGCAGAAGCAAGGTCGGACGTAGCAGAAGGTCGGGGGCAGGCGGCAAGGATCGTAGTCAGGGGCAACGGCAGGAGGTCAGGAACACGGACTAGGAACAGACAAGGGAACGCTTTCACTAGGCACAAGTGCAACAAGATCCGGCCAGGGAGTGCAGGGGAAGTGAGGTGATATAGGGAAGTGCACAGGTGAACACACTAATTGGAACCACTGCGCCAATCAGCGGCGCAGTGGCCCTTTAAATCGCAGAGACCCGGCGCGCGCGCGCCCTAGGGAGCGGGGCCGCGCGCGCCGGGACAGAACAGACGGAGAGCGAGTCAGGTAGGGGAGCCGGGGTGCGCATCGCGAGCGGGCGCTACCCGCATCGCGAATCGCACCCCGGCTGGCAGCGGAATCGCAGCGCCCCGGGTCAGAGGACGTGACCGGAGCGCTGCCGCGGGGAGAGTGAAGCGAGCGCTCCGGGGAGGAGCGGGGACCCGGAGCGCTCGGCGTAACATGCATAACACATACGTACATCTTACTGGTGTACCATTTTGTTCCTGTTAAAGTCTCAAGGGCCTAGATACTGTGAAAGGCCATACAAAAGTACACATCTGCTGGTGTTGTAGACAAATAATGTTTTAAGCATAGTGGAGCACATTGTCCTTCCCTCATAAGTGCATACCACATACGTACATCTAAGTGTTATACCATTTTGTTCCTGTTAAAGTCTTAAGGGACTAGATACTGTGAAAGGCCAGGCAACAGAATACATCTGCTGGTGTTGTAGACAAATACAGTGATTCCTCAACGTACAATAGCTTCAACATACAGTGGTTTCAACATACAATGGTCTTTTCTGGACCATTGTAACTTGAAACCAGACTCAACATACAATGCTACGGGCAGTCCAGATCGGCAAAATATGTCAATGGCTGGAAGAACTGTCCAATCAGAATGGGCATTTTACTGGTAAAACACCTGTATTACTGAAGCGTATGCACTGACTGGCTGTCTGGTAGTGCCCCCTTAATGTACAGGGAGGTATTACATGTTCTGTACTCTTTACCTGTGCCAGGGTTAGCTGCTCTTTTTGACATCAAGTAAGGGTGGCTCCATTTTACAATTTTCGGACATTGCATGTACTGTACAGAACCCCAAAAAAGCTCCTGTCCTCTACATAAACAGTGATTTACGGCTTCCAGCAGATCTTTCTCACTTTTATGTGTAAGGACTTGCTTTATCTATATTAGTTATCTACTTATTTTTGTTTAATCCTCACTTTTTTCCTATTTTTGGATGACTTTTTGGTGGCTTCAGAACCAATTACCAGGTTTCCATAGAGTTATGGTCTCAACATACAATGGTTTCAACATGCAATGGTCGTCCTGGAACCAATTAATATTGTAACTTGAGGGACCACTGTACTCTAATTGTACTGAAGTGCATTGTCCTCCCTCATAAGTGCAGAACACATACCTACATCTAAGTGGTGTACTATTTTGTTCTTGTTAAAGTCTTAAGGGCCTAGATACTGTGAAAGGTCAGCCAAAAGTACACCCCTGCTGGTGTTGTGGACAAATACTGTTTTAAGCGTAGTGGAGTGCATTGTCCTCCCCCCATAAGTGCATACCACATACGTACATCTAAGTGGAGTACTATTTTGATCCTGTTAAAGTCTTAAGGGCCTAGATACTGTGAAAGTCCAACCAAAAGTACCTGCTGGTGTTGTAGATAAATACTTTTTTAAGCGTAGTTGAGTGTATTGATCTCCCCTTAAATACTCACTAAGTATGTCAGGTAGAGAAGTGCCAGGACATGCACAGAGGAGTGGCAGAGGCCTAAATTCATCAGGCAGATGTTGCAGCAGACTAAGGGGTGAGTGGCAGCAGGAGTTGAAGCAAGAGGCCTGAGCTCCTGGTATGAGCTAGCTGTCGTGTCTCGACCAGCAACCCATGTGCCATCATTGATTGGTTAACACGGTCATCTACTTCATCACAAGTAACATCTGACTCCCCAGTCAACAGTCGGTAGGTTCCTCAGACGAAACTCAGTTGGCATGGCCGGGAGCAGTCCCTGTCCTCCCATTGCCTCTGTCCTAGGCTGTTCCCTCCCCCACAGAAGTATCTTATGCTGTGGGTTCAGCTCCATTATTTAGTGAGGACGATCTACTAGACGACAGTCAGCAGCTACTGTCCAGCCAAGAACTGGAGGAGACATCCACCATTTCCTTCACTAGGCATGCCAGTAGTGATGAGGAGAGTGGTGTGCGAGGTGGTGTTACGAGCAATCAGGCTCCTGAAGCAGGCACTGTTGAGGAGCCCGAGGAGGACATCAGTGACATGCAGACACAACTGGATGATGATGAAGCCGATCGCACTTGGGAGCCGAGTGTAGAAGGGGATTCATCATCATCAGGAAAAGAGGGTTTCATGTTGCCAGTGAGGCAGCAGCTGAGCCAGCAAGGTGGTAGCACGATTGGCAGTCAGCATGGTGGCAGAAGTGGAAAGTCTAGAGCCAAATGTGCCCGGGGTAGACCACCTGCTTCACGACAACCTACCTTCCAAGGAGGTAGTGGTACAGGAGTTCCTGGAGTCGGTGGCATTTACAGTCAATCAGTGTGGACTGTTGGTGGGAAAATCAGCTACTCGGCAGTGTGACAGTTTTTCAACAAGCATCCAGAGGATGTTAACCTGGCCACATGCAAAATTTGTTGGCAGAAGGTGAAGCGTGGCCAGGGTTCCAATGGTGGCACCACAGCCATGTGTCAACATATTCAGTGTCACCATGTGCAGCGTCACCATAAAGCGGCCTGGGAGAACTGTGGCTCTGATGTTGTGGTCCAGCCTGCTGCATCACCCAGTGGCATGTCTCTCCCTGTTTCAGCCAGCCAAAGCTCAAACCCCTCAGCCAAAGGGAGCTGTGTGTCATAACCATCTTCTGTCATTCCAGATTCTCCTGCTCCTCCTACTTCTAGTCAGTCATTCCGCCAGCAATCCATGGGCGAAGCCATTTCCAAGAGACAACAGTATGTGCCCACTCATCCAATGGCGCAGAAGCTGAATGTGCTCCTGTTCAAGTTGCTGGTGCTACTGTCCCTCCTTTTTCAAGTGGTGGACTCTGCACCTTTCAGAGAACTGATGGCTTGTGCCGAGCCGAGGTGGAGAGTGCCAAGCTGCCATGTCTTTGCGAAGAAGGCAGTACTAGCCCTGCACAATTTTGTGGAAGAGAAGGTGGGACAATCCTTGAGCCTGTCGGTGTGTATCAAAGTGCACGTGTGGAGCTGTAACTACGGTCAGCAACAATATATGTCCTTTACGGCCCACTGGGTAAATGTGGCTCCTGCACAGCCACTAGACATTTCGGTTCGGCGCGAATGTCTAATTTACCGAATGTTAGCGTTTTCGGGCATTTCGGGCATTCGCATGCAAGCGGTAAATAACGAATGCATTCGTTATCCGTAAACGAACGTAAATAATTCATTCTGATAAAAAAAAAAATAATAAAAAAGATACAGTAGTGATGGAAAAAATTGTATCTAACGAAATGTATCTTTTTTATTATGAAATGTTTATACATTTTTAAACAGGGATCAATTTATGTGAGCGGGTAAAGCACTAAAAATGTAGCCGACAATAATAAAAGTGTAGTGTGTGCGTGTTTTTCACTTTTTAAAAAACATTTTTCAGGTAGTACTACTACTCACAGCATGGAACACACTGTTCCATGATGGGGGTAGTAGTTACCTGTACTAATTGACAGATCGCCGGGGTCCCTTGCGATCCTCTTGTATAATGTATAGATGTGGTGGCCGCTCTTCTATGGTCCCCTGCACTCACGTATATATACACATATTCATATTTCCCGCAGAGCTGTGATTGGCCAGATGGTTCCAGCCAATCACAGCTCTCTGTGAGAAATAGGAATATGTGTATATATACGGCGTGCAGGTTACCATAGGAGAGCAGCGGCCGCATTCATACATTATACAGGAGCATCACAGCGGGCGTCAGGAGTGATACCCGCAGTGATCTTTCCTTTACTACAAGTACTACTACTTCCAACATGGAGTACACTCTGCTCCATGCTGGGAGCGGTAGTACCTGCATTAATAAACAGATCGCAGCGGGTGTCAGAAGTTACACTCGCTGCAATATGTCTATTAATGCAGGTACTACAGCTCCCAGCATGGAGCAGAGTGGATAAAACTATTTTATTTAAAAAAACACTCCCCCACAGCCCTCGTTAACCATTTTATTAAAAGAAAATCCCCCGTAATCCATCGAATTCGCAGTTATCCTCTGCATACACGGATCTGAAACGAGAAGAAAAAAAACACAAAACATTGGTTAGGACATTTTTGTCGCTGTCCGTTGGGGAGAGCACCCATGATGCAATGTCAACCCAAACAGGGAGCCACCAATTGGTGCAAAACTACAACTCCACCACCCGTGTCCTCTCCACATACCAGTCCAGATCCTGACAGTAGATCCGGCCATGGATCCCGCTGAGGTCCCGCTGCCCAGTGTCGCTGACCTAACCTCCGTGGTCGCCCAGCAATCTCAGCAGATCATGCAACAAGGACAACAGCTGACTCAGTTGACCGCTATGCTGCAACATCTACTGGTGCAACAACAGCAACCATCTCCTCCGCCAGCTACTGCATCTCCTCCTCAGCGAGTGGCTGCTCCCAGTTTCCGCCTGTCTCTTCCAGACAAGTTTGGTGGGGACTCTAAACTATGCCGTGGATTCCTGTCCCAGTGTTCCCTACACCTGGAGATGATGTTGGACCAATTTCCTACAGAACGGTCTAAGGTGGCATTCGTGGTGAGCCTCCTGTCAGGAAAGGCCTTGTCATGGGCCACACCGCTTTGGGACCGCAACGATCCTGCCACAGCTACAATCCAGTACTTCTTCTCAGAAGTACGTAGTGTCTTTGAGGAGCCAGCCAGGGCTTCCTCAGCCGAGACTGCTTTGCTGAATCTTGTACAAGGGAGTTCTTTTGTGGGCGAATACGCCATCCAGTTCCGCACCCTCTCCTCTGAGCTTTCCGGGAATAATGAGGCCCTCTGCGCGACCTTCAAGAAAGGCTTATCCAGTCACATCAAAGATGTCCTGGCCGCACGAGAAATTCCTGCGAACTTGTCTGAACTCACCCATTTGGCCACCCGCATCGACATGCGTTTCAAGGAAAGACGCCAGGAGCTTCTTCAGGAAAAGGATTTTGTTCACACCAGGCGGTTTTCCTCCCAGGCTCCTCTCTTCCAACATCCTTTGCAATTTGTTCCTGTGCCTCCTGCAAGTGGATCGGTCTCGCCTGACCCAACAAGAGAGGACTCGCCGTAGGAATGAAAACCTGTGTCTTTCCTATGCAAGCACCCAACATTTCCTAAAAGACTGTCCTATTCGTCCTCCGCGTCTGAGAAATGCACCCACTCATCTAGTCAACTTAGGAGAGTCGTTGCTAGGAGTGAATTCTACCTCTCCACGATTGACTTTACCTGTGCGGATTGCTATACACGCTAATGCTACTTCCTTCTCCGTTGTGACTCGGGTTCAGCAGGAAGTTTCATTGAAGCCTCCCTAGTAAACAGATTCAACATTACAGTTACTCGTCTCCTCAAGCCTCTCTTCATTCATCCGTCAATGGAGAGAGACGGTGCGTTACCGCACTCAACCGCTACTCATAACTGTTGGAGTTCACCATCATGAACATATTGAATTTTTTGTGCTTCCCAACTGCACTTCTGAAATTCTTCTGGGCTTGCCCTGACTCCAACGTCATTCGCCTAGCCTCGACTGGGTCACCGGAGAGATTAAGAGCTGGGGATCTTCTTGCCACAACCGATGTCTTCACCCAGTTTCTTCCTGCCAAGTCTCCATGGCTACTCCTTTGCCAGGTCTTCCTAAGGCCTATCAGGACTTTTCGGATGTCTTTTGTAAAAAGCAGGCAGAGGTCTTACCACCACATAGACAATATGATTGTCCTATCGACCTGCTCCCTGGTACCACACCGCCCCGTGGTAGGATTTACCCACTTTCTGCCCCGGAAACCCAAGCTATGTCTGAGTACATACAA
Organism: Hyla sarda; assembly: GCF_029499605.1. Lineage (NCBI taxonomy): Eukaryota > Metazoa > Chordata > Amphibia > Anura > Hylidae > Hyla > Hyla sarda. The sequence continues at coordinate 103,480,615 of NC_079196.1, forward strand.
GAGGTTTTATCCGGAAATCCTCTTCCCCAGCTGGAGCTGGATTTTTCTTTGTCGCCAAAAAAGATGGATCTCTCCGCCCTTGTATTTATTACCGCGGCCTCAATAAAATTACCGTAAAAAATCGCTATCCTCTGCCTCTCATCTCCGAACTCTTCGACCGACTGCGAGGTGCCAAGATTTTCACCAAACTAGATCTAAGGGGTGCTTATAACCTCATCTGTATTCGAGCAGGTGATGAATGGAAGACCGCCTTCAATACCAGAGTTGGTCACTTTGAATACCTAGTTATGCATCGCCCCAGCAGTCTTTCAGGACTTTGTTAAGGACATTTTTTGGGATATGCTGTACTCTTGTGTGGTAGTCTATCTTGACGACATCCTGATTTTTTCCTCCAACCTAGAAGAACATCGCCTTCATGTTCGTCAAGTGCTCCAGCGACTACGCCAAAATCAACTTTACGCCAAAATCGAAAAGTTTCCGCCAAAGGAAAAAATGTCACTTGCGGATTTTTCTCCAAAACCTTTTCACCTCCAGAAAAAAATTATTCCATCGGAGACCGTGAACTGTTGGCGATTAAGTTGGCCCTTGAGGAGTGGAGACATCTTTTGGAAGGATCCCTTCACCCCATCACCATTTATACAGATTACAAAAATTTGTCTTATCTCCAATCCGCCCAGCGGCTAAATCCTCGCCAGGCTAGTGGTCGTTGTTTTTTGCCGGTTTCAACTTTCAGATCCATTTTCGTCCCGCAGACAAGAATGTCAGAGCGGATGCTCTATCTCGTACCACCGATGCCTCTGAAGCCGAGACCCTTCCTCAGCACATCATTTCCCCTGAGTGCCTGATCTCTTCTGCTCCTGCTTCTCTGGTACCTGTCCCTCCAGGAAAGACGTATATTCCTCCCTGTCTTCGCCTCCAGATCCTCAAATGGGGCCATTCCTCCCTTCTGGCTGGTCACGCTGGAATAAAAAAAACTTTACAGTTGATTGCCAGACACTATTGGTGGTACTCCTTGAAAAAGGATGTGACCGATTTCGTACGAGCCTGTACAGTATGTGCACGTGACATGATCCCTTGCCAGAAGCCTTCAGGTCTTCTCCATCCGCTGCCGGTGCCTGAACAGCCTTGGTCCCACATAGCCATGGACTTCATCACAGATCTTCCTGTATCTCATAGCAACACGGTCATCTGGGTGGTCGTTGATCGGATCGCGCCCCGTGTCTCTCACCTGCCCCGTCCTTCTGCTAAGTCCCGGCACGCGCGGACCCGCTCTCTAGAGCACGCGCGCGCCGGGTCTCTCAGATTTAAAGGGTCAGTGCACCATTAATTAGTGCCTGGCCCAATTGGTTCCTTACACTCCCTACACTATATAAATCCACTTCCCCTTCCTGTACCTGCCGGATCTTGTTGCCTTGTGCCCTGTGAAAGCGTTTCTGTGTGTTCCATTGCCTGTGTACCCAGACCCTTGCCGTTGCCCCTGACTACGAACTGTTGTTGCCTGCCCAGACCTTCTGCTACGTCCAACCTTGCTCTTGTCTTGTCCCTGTGTACCGCGCCTGTCTCAGGTGTCAGTGAGGTTGAGTCACTATTGGGTGGAACGACCTGGGGGTTACCTGCCACTGCAAGTCCATCCCGCTTTGTGGCGGGCTCTGGTGAAAACCAGTAATCCCTTAGATTCCGTTCTCCTGATACGGCCCATGCCATCGCCTCACTGACACAGAGGATCCACCACCCGTGTCCTCTCCGCATACCAGTCCGGATCCTGACACTCGCATTATTAATTCCCTTCTTGGCAAGCGTTACTCGCACTAAAAAGGACGGCCCCACACAGGAACCTCTCCCTATTTCCCCCTACAAACACTGCCATTTCCCAGGGTTTTTAAGTGGAAATAGTTTCCTGTGTGGGACCAGAGTAACACTTGCAAAGAAGGGAATTAATGGGGCGGGAGTGGGGCCTTATTGGGGGAAGTTATTACCCCCACCTGCTAGAATGAACAGTACTTTGTTCCCTTCCACCTTTTCGAGGAAAGTGTTACTTGTCTTAAAAGGGCTGCCCCACACAGGAACCAATCCCTGTTTACACCTAAAAACCCTGGGAAATGGCAGTGTTTGTAGGTTGAGATAGGGAGAGGTTCATGTGTGGGGCTGCCCTTTTTGCCAAGAAGGGAATTAATATTGCAAGAGTAGGGCCTTAGAGGGAAAGTTTTTACCCCCACCATTTACAATGGACCATTCGTTGTTCCCTTCCACCTTTTAGAGGTCTTTGCATCACATCAATACTTGGTGTTGTAGGTTTGATATAAAAAAAAAAAAATTGGGTCCATATATTTTATCCTAAGCATATTATTAAAAGTTAAGTTTTACGAAATGCGTAGCTTCAATACTGTCAGGATCCGGATGGATATACTGTGAGGATACTGGTGGTGGATCCTCTGTGTCAGTGGGGTGATGACGTGGGCCGTACCAGGGGAACGGAGTCTAAGGGGTTACTGGTTTTCACCAGAACCCGCCGCAAAGCGGGATGGACTTGCAGAGGCAGGTAACCCCCAGGTCGTTCCACCCGATAGCGACTCAACCCCAACTGACGGCTGAGACAGGCGCGGTACAAGGGATTAGGCAAGAGCAAGGTCGGACATAGCAGAAGGTCAGGGCAGGCAGCAAGTAGCATAGTCAGGGGCAACGGCAGAGGGTCTGGAACACTGGCTTGGAACATACACAGGAATCGCTTTCACTGTCACTGAGGCAACAAGATCCGGCCAGGAAAGGAAGGGGAAGTGAGTTTTTATAAGCAAGGAGCAGGTACTGATTGGGCCAGGCGCCAATCAATGGCGCACTGGCCCTTTAAATCTCAGAGAGCCAGCGCGTGCACGCCCTAGGGGGCGGGGCCGCGCGCGCCGGGACTGAGCGGACAGAGGAAGGGGCAGGCGAGGAGACTGGGATGCGAGCCGCTACGCGGGTCGCATCCCCGCCGGAGACAGTAGTGCAGCGCTCCCGGTCAGCGGGTCTGACCCGGGCGCTACACGCAGGAGAACGCCGCGAGCGCTCCAGGGAGGAGCAGGGTCCCGGAGCGCTCGGTGTAACAAATACATGCTTGTAAACACTAACACTTTTACAAAAGAGACCGTTTTCTTCTTACTACCTGCTTCAGCTACTACTTTGCTCCTGCAACCCGCCTGATGCCACACATCTAATGCCAAGTTCTCCTTTTTTCACCCACCTTCGTCACCGGGTACTGGTATTGCCACCCACTGCACCACTCTGTCACCGGGTCACTTTCAGTACTCCTGATGCTGCTGCGGCCACCTCCAGGCTGTCTCATTCTGCCACCGTATGTACTTCTCAAGCTGATGCCAACTCCAAGCTGTCTTATACTGCCCCCATATGTGCTCCTCATGCTGCTGCCAGCTTCAGGCTGTGTCATTCAGCCACTATATGTTCTCCTCATGCTGCCGCAAACTCCAGGCTGTGTCATTAAGCCGCTAAATGCTGCCACCAACTCCAGGCTATGGCATTCAGCCACTATGTTGTCTCCTCATGCTGCTGCCAACACTAGGCTGTGTCATTCAGCCACTAAATGCTCTCCTCATGCTGCCGCCACCTTTACGCTGTGTCATTCAGCCACTATATGGTCTCCTCATGCTGCCACCACCTCCACGCTGTGTCATTCAGCCACTGTGTGGTCTCCTCATGCTGCTGTCAACACAAGGCTGTGTCATTCAGCCACTATATGTTCTCCTCATGCTGCCGCCACCTCCTCGCTGTGTCATTCAGTCACTATATGGTCTCCTCATGCTGCCGCCACCTCCACGCAGCTGTGTGATTCGGGCACTATGTGGTCTCCTCATACTGCCATACACTCCACACTGTGTCATTCAGCGACTATGTGGCCTCCTCATGCTGCCGCCAACTTCAGGCTGTGTTATTCAGCCACTATATGTTCTCCTCATTCTGCCGCCACTTCCATGCTGTGTCATTCAGCCACTGTGTGGTCTCCTCATGCTGCCGCCAACTCCAGGCTGTGTTATTCAGTCACTATATGTTTTCTTCATGCTGCCGCCACTTCCATGCTGGGTCATTCAACCACTATATGGTCTCCTCATGCTGCCACCACCTCCAGGCTGTTTCATTCAGCCACTATATGTTCTCTTCATGCTGCAGCCAACTCCAGGCTGTGTCATTCAGGCACTATATAGTCTCCTCATGCTGTTGCCACATTCAGGCTGTGTCTTTTAGCCACTATATGGTCTCCTCATGCTTCTGCCACCTCCAGGCTATGTCATTTAGCCACTATATGGTCTCCTCATGCTGCCACCAACTCCAGGCTGTGTCATTCAGCCACTATATGGTCTCCTCATGCTGCCACCAACTCCAGGCTGTGTCATTCAGCCACTATATGTTCTCCTCATGCTGCCGCCAACTCCTGGCTGTGTCATTCAGCCACTGTATGTTCTCCTCATGCTGCCGCCACCTGCACACTTTGTCATTCAGCCACCATATGGTCTCCTCATACTGATGCCACCTCCAGGTTCTGTTATTGTGCCGCTCTGTGACAGTGATTCTAATAGTGATTCCTCTGATCTGCATGTCATACTGAAGAACAGTATTAGTTCACTAACCCAGCACACACCCTATGCATGTTACAGCAAGGCAAAATGTTCTACATCCATATTGAAAAAGACAAAAAAGGAGCGCTCCATGGTGTAATAGCGCCAAATCATGCAAAACGCTCAATGTAAATGTGCGCTTATCAGAGGAGGTTGTGCAAGGGCCAGCACAACATGGGTAAAGGTATGTAGAAATGATCCACTGCTGCCACTCCACAAATAGGGCACAGAAAAAACAATCACCTCCAAGGAAGGGTGGAACTCAGGCGCTGAAGGACCAGGTAATTCCCAGGACAACATAACATTTATTCCCAGTATGCACCGCATTTCGTGCATAAGCGCTGACTGCTGGCTGATAACAGAGACAACAAGAGACGACAGCACCGACCCATATTGAGGCTCTCTGTAAGCCCGATATAGTCGTTTTTAATAGCGATTCACAGCGAATAAATTGGGACCAAAACGATGGTTTTTGAAAATTTGATGAATTGGCCGAATCAATTTTTCAAAAATTTGCTCATCTCTAGTTATAATGTAATACATGTAAATAAGGATTCAATGCAAATCTTGTACTGGAAGAAGTGGGAATAGAGAACCTACTTCCAACCATTCCATTATTTCAAGAAACTTCTCAGAGACTCCATAAAAAGACATAAAAAGCAGCATGTAGTGTACCTTGCAAAATTTATACTTACCTTTAAATTTGACCCACCTCCAAAATGTGGTAGTAGAATCATAAATAGTACATATAACCTCCTTTAGCAGACCCCAAAATGATTACATATCATAGACCACAGCTCCTAAATATATATATATATACAGACCACAGTTCAAACCCTCTAAATAAATATTTACTTCATACCTAAAATCAGGAACTCATTATGCTGTATACTGTATCGGAGCACAGACTCCAGTCACTTTACTAATAGCAGTCCCTGCTCAGAGCAGGGCTGAGCTGTGTCAGCATTATACAATGTATACCTTCTTCCCTACAAGTAAAAAGATAAATAGAGTTAAATTGAGATGCTGTGTCAACATACATTAAACTAGCAATCTTTAGCGGTCGCTGGTTTACTGTCCTGTGCTGAGCGCTCTGTATCGGCCAGCAAGAAAGAATTTAGTAGTGATGCCCAGCATCACAACTTAACTCTTTCCATTGTGGGCCAGCACAGAGTGCTTAGGTCAGCAGGGGCAAACTGTAAACCAGCGACCGCTAAAGATTGTTAGTTTAATTAATGTATGTTGTCACAGCATCACTATTTACCTCTATTTATCTTTTAACTTGCTGGTTTACTGTATTACCCCAAAAGGTTAAGAATCAATGTACATCATTGCTTCTTAGCTCTTTTCTAGCTGGGCAAGAGGGAAACATTATTTACTTGCTGCCCAGCCGATCACCCAAGTCAATGATTTAAGCTGGTTCACTGCCAGATCAGAGCAGGAACTTCAGGACTGCTTGTAGTCTGGGTCCCAGTACATTATACATGTATCATGCTTCTGTCAGCCAAGTCTATTTGGATAGAATTCATCACTAGTAAAAATGGGTACTCCGGTGGAACATTTTTTATTTAAATCAACTGGTGCCAGAAAGTAATACAGATTTGTAAATTACTTCTTTTTAATAATCTTAATCCTTCCAGTACTTATCAACTGCTTTATACTACAGAGAAAATTATTTTCTTTTTGAATTCATTTTCTGTCTGACCACGGTACTCTCTGCTGCCACCTATGTCCATGTTAGGAACTGTCCAGAGCTATGGGGATTTGCTCCTGCTCTTGACAGTTCCTGATGCAAACAGAGGTGTCAGCAGAGAGCACTGTGGTCAGACAGAAAAATAATTCAAAAGGAAAAGAACTTCCACTGGAGCATACAGCAGCTGATAATTACTGGAAGGATTAAGATTTTTAAATAGAAGTAATTTACAAATCTGTTTAACTTTCTGGCACCAGAAGATTTAAAAAAAATAATAATAATTCCACCGAAGTACCTTTGTAACTCCTTGGGGTGTACAGTATACAGCCATCTATATAGGTGGCTGTATTCTGTATACAATGTGGGCAGACATAAACTTATCTGACCTGGTTCTTCTTTGGCCAGATGCCAGAAAAAAAAAATGGAAACTTGTCCCTATACTGATTTTAGATCAGTATTTGTAAGCCAATACTAGACATGTAACCTACATAGAGAAAAACTATAGGGGAAAGATCCAGTTTTAGCTTACAAATTCTGATAAAAACGATAATGTATGGGGCCTCATAGCAATATTGAAATTAATCTTCTATTATAGCTTGAGTAAGGAGTTCTGCACAATTTCTAACCAAAACACACTTACATTTGCCTTTGGACTGACCAAGATACTGCATGTGAAAGTGACCCTAATAACAAAATAACTTCTAAAGGTCACTACAATTACAGAAATAACAACATTGGCCCTCATTCACTAAGAGTGGAGTGTCGGTTTGTGTTTCTTTTTTGTGTTTTCAACCTTTATTTCCCTTGGTATTTATTAAGCTGTCGCACTTTTCCCGATATTTTTAGTCGTGGGGAAAAATTCTTTCACACGGTAATTTCTGTTGCATGGTTCTGTCGCACTGTAAATTCTGTCGCAGGCAGGTTCATTTCTGTCGCAGGGTTTCTTCTACAGAAGTACAGATGTGGGAGGTGGAAATCCCAGCAGGGGTTTCCTTGACCTTCTAGTGAATATCCGACTTCAGCACTGGAGTGCTACACGCATGGTGACACAGGAGTCGGGTATAGATTCGGATTATTTTTTTATTGAAAATCATAAAAAGTGGCAATACATGGAAGGACAACACATTTCTGAGGGGCTCCCTCCTTCCTCAGGTCCGAGTTACAGTGTGTGGATACAGTACTTTATATATATTTCCATGAATATATTAACCTATTAAACATTTGAAGTTTGCCGGGTCTGAATGCCATTGGATGCTGAGTATGATGTCAGCCTCCAGGGTCTCTTGGTGGTGTATGGGAATGAGTGGGCTAGATCTATAACATTGTGATTTTTTTTGCCCATTGAAACCAATGGGACCCTAGAAACCAATGGGCCCCTAGAAATCAATGGGCCCCTAGAAAACAATGGGCCCCTAGAAAACAATGGGCCCCTAGAAACCAGTCTAGTCTATGGAGATCTTGTAGCAAATGGGGTAATAAGCTAAACAGCAGGGGCCTGGTAGTAATGTGAATGGGAGACCCTGGTGTGGGTTCAATTCCTTGGTATATATACAGGGGGAGATTTATCAAAACCTGTCTGAAGAAAAAGTGCCCATAGCAACCAATACAGTTTGCTTCATTCCTTTTGCAGAGGCCTTATTAATAATGAAAGAAGCAGTCTGATTGTTTGCTATGGGCAACTTTTCCTGTGGACAGGTTTTGATAAATCTCCCCCACAGTGTTGGGATTATACTTTAATTTGGATAGACATGATTTTTTGAACCATGGGAACTAGGTCAATTGGATACTACACACTACCTCCTGTTTCAATTAACCTAGTTGCCCATTTATGGTATCCAATTGACCCAGTTCAAACATTTTCTTAACTATCAATTGACCCATATATGTCTATCCTAATTAAAGTAAAATCCTAACACTGTGTATCAACCCAGGAATTGAACCCACACCAGGGTCTCCCATCCACATTACTACCAGGACCCTGCCGTTTAGCATTATACCCTGTTTGCCACAAGACCTCCATAGACCACAATAGGCACATTGATTTGAATGGGCAAAAAAGTACATCATACTCAGCCTCCAATGGCATTCAGACCCAGCAAACTTCAAATGTTTAATGGGTCAATGTATTCATGGAAATATGGATATATAAAGTACTGTATCCACACACTCAAACTCAGACCTAAAGAAGGAGAGAGACACATAAACATAGATGTATGAAATGAGTACATATATATATATATATATATATATATATATATATATATATATATAAAACTCAGAAAAGAAGCACATCCGCAAAATATCAGCAGCAAATTCCAATAAGGTGCACGCAGTCATAGGAGACTCCAACTTCAATACAAAATATAAAACCGCAGCACACAGGAGTAACTTGGTGCAAAAAAAGGTGAATTATTCCATCCTCAGCTAAAATTTATCAGGTGCAACGTTTCGGTAGTCTCACACCACCTGAAGATGGTGGTGTGAGACTACCGAAACATTGCACCTGATAAATTTTTGCTGAGGATGGAATAAATCACCTTTTTTTTGCACCAAGTTACTCCTGTGTGCTGCACTTTTATCTTTTGTATATATATATATATATATATATACATATATATCCTCAAAAAAGTGGAAGCGGCACTCCAAGATCACATCAAAGTAGTGGTTTATTCACTCATCTGTGTAAGCTACGTTTCGGCTTATCAATAAAGCCTTTCTCAAGCATGAATCAACAGTGCAAAAATGGTGTATATATACCCACCCCCCGATTGCACATGCAACAAGGAGGGGGCGTGTGCTCAAAATACAATAACAATAGTAATAAAACAGATCAGAGACCACAATCGGTCATGTATAACAATATAAACAGTGAAGGGTGGTGAACCCATATACAATATTAAGTCCACAAACGTTTGTGGACTTAATATTGTATATGGGTTCACCACCCTTCACTGTTTATATTGTTATACATGACCGATTGTGGTCTCTGATCTGTTTTATTACTATTGTTATTGTATTTTGAGCACACGCCCCCTCCTTGTTGCATGTGCAATCGGGGGGTGGGTATATATACACCATTTTTGCACTGTTGATTCATGCTTGAGAAAGGCTTTATTGATAAGCCGAAACGTCGCTTACACAGATGAGTGAATAAACCACTACTTTGATGTGATCTTGGAGTGCCGCTTCCACTTTTTTGAGGATATTACGTTGGGGGTCGGTCTGCCCCTGAAGCTGAGCACCCAGACGGATCTAGAATCCTGTACCACGGTGCTTCTTCTTTATTTTCCCTTTATATACATATATATATATATATATATATATATATATATATATATTTATTTATTTTTTTGGGAATCACCATCATTACTGATACGATAGGGAAAAAAAATTTAAATTGTGCAAACATTTTTTTAAATTACAAGTAAGAATTGCTTGAAAAAGATGAGGCAGGCAAAGGAGCAAACAGCCAGAGAATTTACTCCGCTTTCTGAAACTTTATACATGCTTTAAAGTGTCAGGTTTTCTTCCCAGATAATTCCCATGAATTTCAGAATGGTTTTAGGAAAAGACGAGTGATTTTGGCTGAAATGTAGGGAACATGCCCCTGGGGGCTCTAGACCCCAGGACAGGCAGGGGCAGAGAAGCCAGCAGCGGTGGCGGTCTCTGCACCTGCAAAGCCGCTGCAGTTCATTGATTTAAAGCGCCCACTTTAAATCATTGAACTGCAGTGGCTTATCGGCGTATAACACGCAGGTAGACATTAGGCTAAAAAATTTTGCCTAAAAAGTGCGTGTTATACGCCGATAAATACGGTAATAACAAGAATACCAATTTTTTTTTACTATGTTTAAAAGATTATAACTTTTGGTATAAAATGATTATGTAACATCAGTGGTTTTTCAGATTCCGGCATGCAGTTTGTCCAGCTGCTTACCTTGGCTGAGTTGCTTACTCAGTCCCCCCTCCCGGCTGCAGGCTCTGGACTTCCTCTGCTGTATTGTTGCAGGCCATGACAGTTTGCGGTGCACCCCATAGGGGCTGTCAGTGTACACGTACCATCTCTTTAAGAGTTTGTGCACGTCCCTGATTCCAGTCCTCTTCCAATCCCTGCCAGGTATAGCCTATATAACACTGCTTCACCCAATCCCTGATGCCTGAGCAATGCCTTCACCCAATCCCTGATGCCTGAGTTTACTACAGTAAAGGTGTTTGTCTATATTGTTTCTGTGTCCCTAAACTAAGCCTGTTTCCTAATTACATCTCTTTCTGATCCTGCTGTACTTTGCTGTCCTCCTGTATATGATCTGGCTTGTTGACCACTCCTCTGTATTCTAAAACTACCTAAAACCACCTGGCTGCCTCTTAGCTACTCAGCTCTGTTATTACACCAACTTATCTCTGCAACCTCAAACTCTGTTAACTATGACTATCTATAACAACCAGGGCTGGTGCAAGGATTTTTGAATGGGACAGTGCACAATCATCCAATTTTGATGGTTGGACACGCCGGAGAGTGCCAGACAGGGGAATGCAGCTTGTCCACCGTCCAGAAACAATGGATGTCAGATGCCAAACAACTGATGACAACTTGTCATCAGTTATGTCATCAGTTGTGTTGAGATCTAGGCTGAGTTCACCTATTCCGGATTCCGGACATATGTGGACCCAGCCTAACAACGCCATACCAGAACAATACCTCCATACCGAGACTGAATAACAAAGCCATACCAGAAGAGAACAATACCCCAGACCATGAATGAATAACAACGCCATTCCAGAACAATATCTCCATACCGTTACTGAATAAAATTGCCATAACAGAACAGTAACTCCACACCATGACTGAATAACAAAGCCATACCAGAAGAGAACAATACCCCATACCATGACTGAATGACAACGCCATACCAGAACAATATCTCCATACCATGACTGAATAACAATGCCATACCAGAACAATAACTCCATTCCATGACTGAATAACAACGCCATACCAGAATAATATCTCCATACCGTGACTGAATAACAACGCCATACCAAAACAGAATAATACCTTATACCATGACTGAATAAGAATGCCATACCATGACTGAAATTAGTGCATGACCTTCTTTTGTGCGGTCAGAAATAACGTCCGTTAGTCATAACGTGACATAACTGGTGCGTCAGGATTGTCAAATAATCCCATTGACATGAATGGGTTGTTTTGACGGCCGTATTAGGGAGTTCATGACGGAAGATTTTGCAGGGTGACAAAGGTAGTGTGAAAGGGGTCTAATAAAGGTGATGTCCTGCTCAAATTGGTTTGTGTAAATGGAAATGTTCACATGAATGGCATTTACATTTGCTGATAATTTTTAGGTCATATTCACGCAAGATCAGCCATAAATGGTAGTATGATTTATCACTGATCCTTTTCTTAAATTTACATATACCCACATTTGTGTGCATTATATTGATAATGGGCCTTGAAGGAAAACAGCCATCCTGTTCACCCACACTAAACCCAATAACCCAATACACTAGGTTATACTGTGGGTAAACAGGAGTCTGAGGAGGGGACACTGACTAAAATAAGTACCTTAGGTACGGGATATGTCCCTCCAAATATCCTGTTCTATCTTCCCTGAATTGTGTGCTTGAGACGGGCTCAGATGGCTCAATTTGCATATTCATTGTCACTGGTTATGTGAACGCACAGTTGGCGCATGCACTCACATGACCAGCAAATTGAGGCCACTAGGATGTAGAGTCACAGTGAATATGAAAATTTAGCCTGCAGCTAATTCAGAGAAGAAAGAAGCAGATCTTCGGTGGGACAAACCTTAGACCTTAGTCAGGGAACCCTCATCAGTCTCCTGTTCACCCACAGTATAACCCAGGATTACCGTTTTCCTTTAAAGGGTTGTGCAGTGCAGTTTTACTGCTATTGAAGTGGCGCTGCTGTGTTACAGGTGGCAGAGCTGCTGCAGCACCTGTTTAGCACCTGAAAAGTACTGGTCATGTGTCCTATTTTAATAGTGTGTGTGCACAATAACTGACTGCTATGCATCAGAAGGTCACCTTGGCAGCCATCTGATGCAGAGGTAATGTGCAACCTCTTTAATACCTCAACATATTAAAATGATCCTTAAAAAAATAAAATTTCAAAATACAACATAAACAATAAATACACTGTACATGTTTATTAACAATACAGTATACAGGCCACTCATACACAAGTTGCACATTGCACACATATACACAATACATGGTCACACTACATAAGAATACACTTACATTTTCTTTTAGAAAATGTGAGCTAGGAAGCCATATCATTTTGCAGCTGTGGAGGCAGGGCTGCGAGCTTCATGATGCTGTTTACTACCTCCCATCCTCTTCGTCTCGACTGCTCAGCTGTATTACACCAGCAGCAGGAAGGAATCCCGGTGAGGAGATGGGTGGGGGAAGGGGAGTTGGGGGTCTTAAAGGAGCAAAGGACTGACAGCACACACTGCCCTGTGTAGTGAGCCTCTGCTGTTAGCAGTGATTAACTACAGCGAGGTGCACTCCAAAATGCTGCAGGCTGCTGCCAATGCATTCTCTGCACCCATGTGTATCAGGGAAGCTGCATGGGGCCCTCTGGAGGATGCCGCCCTAATGCCGGCCCTGTGTACATACGCAAATAACCCCCCCTCTTCCCTTTAACATGCAGGGATGAGGCACTTACAGGGAGATATCTTCAGTGCCGGTGCATTGCCGTGGAATGAGATTTGCCATAAAATGAGATGGTCCGCCTCCATCACATCCTATTGGCTCTCTCTTGTCACGTGACATATTTAAACGTCACGCATCGATGCGCACAGCAGTGTCAGTTTGGCTATCACAGGGAGAGGATCTCCTCACCCTGTGATAGCTGAAGCTGCACGGAGCTCTCATGGCCTCTGTGGCCCGACAGAAGTTCACACATGTACGCAGCTCATACGGCTGCCTCATATACATTTACTGTTGATCCACAGCGCTATGGGGATTCCTACGTCCGATGGCGCTGTCATCAGTGTGCGTCCCCGCGAGCACCCCACGCCCGCAGCTCCACTCCCCGCCCCCCGCAGCTGTACTCCCCGTCCTGTTAACGCTCAGGGAGCGGGGAACAGAAAGTAGAGCATCGGGCGCAGGTTAAGTTATTCGCGTAGTGCTGCGCATGCGCAGTACTACTTTACCTGCGCCCGATGCTCTACTTTCTGTTCCCCGCTCCCTGAGCGTTAACGGGACGGGGAGTACAGCTGCGGAGGACGGGGAGTAGAGATGCGGGGGACGGGGAGTAGAGATGCGGGGGACGGGGTGTAGAGCTGCGGGGGACGGGGAGTAGAGTTGCGGGGGACGGGGAGTAGAGTTGCGGGGGACGGGGAGTAGAGTTGCGGGGGACGGGGAGTAGAGTTGCGGGGGATGGGGAGTAGAGATGCGGGGGACGGGGTGTAGAGCTGCGGGCGTGGGGATCCTGATGACAGCGCCATCGGGCTCCCGATAGCGCTGTGGATCAACAGTAAATGTATATGAGGCAGCCGTATGAGCTGCGTACATGTGTGAACTTCTGTCGGGCCACAGAGGCCATGAGAGCTCCGTACAGCTTCAGCTATCACAGGGTGAGGAGATCCTCTCCCTGTGATAGCCAAACTGACACTGCTGTGCGCATCGATGCGTGACGTTTAAATATGTCACGTGACAAGAGAGAGCCAATAGGATGTGATGGAGGCGGACCATCTCATTCTATGGCAAATCTCATTCCACGGCAATGCACCGGTCACCCGGTGCCTCACTCCCTCACGTGACCTCATAGGAGAGTTCAACTGATGTCCTCTATACAAGGAGGACCATCATTGATAGACAGCAGTAGCTGGTGGTGTTGGTGGTTGTCGGCGCTGCAGAACTGTGTGATTGTATACAAGGAGCGCTACACCTGGTGTCTTGAGGGCAGGAAGCAGGACCTGAGTGGGGGGTGCAGTGTGTAACACAGCACTTTGCGGGGCTATAAGGAAGCAGGGAGGCAGGAACTGAAAGTGAGGAGCTTTGTGCCCAGCACTGCCCTCTCCTACCAGCAGGGGGAGGGGGGGAGGTTTGGAGAGTGCAGCACAGCGCTGTGCACAGGGAAACTGGACCTGAGTGAGGGGAATATTGCAATGTGCATACATATATAATGTTCGGTTGTCGTGTGCGCAGCTCAGGAAACAAGTAAGCAGGACCAGAGTGAAGGCCGATGTAAGGGACTCTTCTGCCAGCCCAGTGTGCCGACAATAACATTCTATCAAGAGGGAGCTGTAGGCTATCTTGTCTATAGGTGGCAACGGCCCTGATAACAACAGCTAGCCCCTCCTGCCTGTATCCCCGATGCTTGACAATGGGTCGTTTTGGCATGCATGGCCAGCTGCCATCTAACAGGAGCCACACTTGCAGTGGCGACCTGGTATCTCCCCTTTATCCCCCCCCCCCACATAATCGTGGGAGGGATAAAGAGTGCAAACCAGGAGAATACTTAGACTCTGCTTCCAAGTTTTTCCCAATGTTAAACTGGCAGGTGTCACAGCGAGTCCGCATATGAGTATGCGAGTTGTCCTCTTCTGATCCCTATAACTGTTTTATTTCTCCTTATACAGGGCTGTATGAGGTCCCCCCCCCCCCCCGAACCCACTGCCCACTGGCACAATTAGTTTTACCTTTCAGATCCTAGAATAAAATTTTATCTCGGGATCTGAAGGGTTAATAGAAACAGTGAATGTGTTGTCAGATAAGAACCATTTGGCCTGTCTAAAATAAAGTAGAAAAAAGAGAGGTGCGTTCCTAGTGGAATATTGCTTTGATGGGGTACCGTGCACAGGATTAAATGCACTTACCGTGTTTCGTTTTCATAAGGGCACACCTTGGATTGCATGTAGACTCGCTTGAAGTCCATAGGTACAGATGGGTGGCTGCCTCAGCGTCCTTCACCATGACCTCCATAAGACGGTGCGGAAGAGGTAGAGAATTGAAAAAAAAAAACTGGAAGTTTTCCGTATGGCGTCTGCCCCAAAATTGTTTTGGGGCAGGTGCCAATACGGAAAACGTCCATTTTTATTTTTATTTTTTTTCAATTTGGCCTATCTATTCTGCCCAATTTGGAATCCTATCATTAGTCCTTGGCCCTATCTTATATGAAGGATAGCCTTATGCTTATCCCATGCATGTTTAAACTCCTTAACTGTATATGCAGCGACCACTTCTGAAGGAAGGCTATTCCATGCATCCACTACTCTCTCAGTAAAGTAATACTTCCTGATATTACTGCATAAACCGTTGCCCCTCTCATATAAAACTTTGTACTCTTGTGGTAGTTTTTCTTCTTTTAAATATATTCTCCTCATTTACTGTGTTTATTCTATGTATTTAAATGTTTCTATCATATCTTCTCCTCTGTCTCTTCTTTCTTCCAAGCTACATATGTTAAGGTCCTTTAACCTTCCCGGTAAGTTTTATCCTGCAATCCATGTACTAGTTTAGTAGTTCTTTTTTGAGCTTACTTCAAAATATCTATATCTTTCTGGAAATACTGTCTTCAGTACTGCGCACAATACTCCAAGTGAGGCCTCACCAGTGCTCTGTACAGCAACATGAGCACGTCTCTCTTTCTACTGCTTATACCTCTCCCTATACATCCAAGCATTCTGCTAGCATTTTCTGCTTCTCTATTACATTGTATGCCTACCTTTCAGTCTTCTGAAATAATAACCCCTTAATCCCTTTCCTCAGATGTAGACTTAGGGGTCAGGGGGGATTGGAACAGAGGAGCCGAGAGGAAGACTTAGGGGTCTAGGTGGGACAGTGTGTGGCAGCATTTTATTCAGGGGTACAGTGTGTGGCGGTATTTTATTTAGAGGGTACACTGTGTAGCAGGATCATACTCAGAGGGTACAGTGTTTGGCAGTATTCAGAAGTGTGTAGGAGTATTATATTCAGAGTGTGGCAGGTTTATAATGATTATTGTCGTCGTAATAATGAGGATGAGGATCTGCTGACAAAGTGAGGAGCCAATAATGTCAGACTCTGCAGATGTAACTGGAAGCTGTCACAGTGCAGCAGTCTGGACCAGATAAAGAAGAAGACAACAGTGAAGACATCACTCAGATCACTGATATAATTGTGTATTCTCCTGACTGTCCAATCAGCTGCAGTCACTTGTTAGTTCTGCAGTGAAACTGTTCCCCAATCTGTGGCTCTACAGCTGTTGCAAAACTAATGTACAACTCCCATAATGCCTGAGCCTCCCCAAACATGATGGTAGTTGTAGCTTTGCCACAGCTGAAGAGCTACTTGAACTGAGGAGATTTTTGGAGATCCCAGCAGTCGGACCCCCACCAAAGAAATAGGCTGCTTATTCTAAAATGCTTGAGCCCATTTTTGGTTACAGTCCGTCCCTGGCACAGGGGTTAGGGATCCCATGGCAATATTTTGCACTGGGGCCCTGTGGTTTCCAGCTATGCCCTTGTTTTGAGTCATGGTTCCCCTGCTACACAGGGATTCAGCACTGCTGCTGCAAGCAGCGATCTTCCAAGGCAGTCTGACAATTGTTACAGGAGTTTGTTACACTGTGTCACCGCAGTAGAAAGGAGATTACATGAGGAGGGGGCTTGTTACAGTGTGTCACCACAGTAGTAAGGAGAATATATAAGGAGGTTTGTTACAGTGTGTCAACTCAGTAGTAGAGTGATTACATGAGGAGGGGGTTGGTTACAGTGTGTCACCACAGTAGTAATGTGATTATACGAGGAGGATTGTTACAGTGTGTCATCCCAGTAGTAATGTGGAGCATGTTAAAGGGCGGAGCCAATGTCATGGGGGGGGGGGGAGGGGGCAGCAAAATTAGCTTTTGCCTAGGGTGGCAAAAATCCCTGCACCAGCCCTGGAAATAATCATGTTTTCATGCTGCAGTCAGGGCCACTGCTAGCCTGAGGCAGCCAAGGCAGCTGCCTTAGGCCGCTGGTGGTGGGGGCCAGAAAAATCATAACTCCCAGCCACTGGCAAGGGATTTGGATCACGGGCGTCACCACCGCAACTTTAACCCTGACCATAGCAACCCCCCCAAATGCACCTTCACCTGTGCAGACAAAAACGCTCACACCGGCCCTGGCTGCAGTCTTATAGAGAGGACAGGAGTGAACATAGAGGAGTGCTAGTCCCACTCACACTTACTGGACTTTGTCCCTGCTGGTGCTTCAACTAGGACAAAGATGATGCTGCAGCTAGACAGGATTATTTTGTGGACGGTGTATGGACCCTAGTGGTCTTTATTTATAAGCCATAATTTCTATTCAAAGGACATACAGTTTTTTTTATGAAGTATATTAGAAAAATGAATGTTTTGCCAAGATGTAGAACATATAAAAGGTTTTGAATCATACAGTGCCCATTTAAAGGATGTTATTTTACAGTCCTCTTGTACTTATGTGTTATAAATGATCTACTAATTTTCAGTCTCTCTAATTTTTTGATGTAACGTAATAGTATTTCAAACATAAAGAAAGACAAACCTTTCTACTGAGTGATTCCAGTGAAGTTGCAGAGAGATTCAGCACCATAACTTATCACCTGCAGACTAGGCTCAGTATGGGGCAGCACCGTAATTAGCATTCTCGTTATGAATCAGTGTGTTACCAATGCAAATGATTTTATCACTGCTGCCACACTCCTGGGATTCTAGGGTTAGTTACTACAATACTCTTCACTTACTCAAGTTCATTAAAACAGAATTACAATTGTATGGCTTCAACATTCTCCCCTCACCTACTATCCCGGATACAATAACTAGCTGCCCCAATGGTAAATCCGCACTAACAAATTTATATCATGGGGTTTGGGACTGCCCCTTCACAGCTGACTTTAGGCGGTTGGTGCAAGAATATGTCCAAGATCATTGGAGAGTACTCCTTACATTTACGCCCCAAACTCTATTATTTCATCAACTGTGCCCACTGGAGGGGGAGTCGGGGAGGGAGGAGATTGTCCCTGGTTTTGTCCATGTGGTACTTTTGGTAGCGCTTAGATGCCTGTTGGCTAAGTGGTGAGACACACAGGTGCGAGATATCCCAATACTGGTGTCACAATTGAAAGTCTTTTTGGGTGTGGACAGATTGGATGCCGAATGGCATTGCAGCTCAGGTTCTAAGAGGTTTTCTCATAAGTGGCAATGTTTTATTGTGACTCACTTCGACTCCCAGGGGATTGCTGACATCGTCCATCCTTTCAGACACACAATGTGGTATATTCCCTGAAGGGCACTCTGAGCGCCCTATGGTTACCAGATGATTAACTGTTTAGACTCTTCCACTTTTGTGTTCACTTTTTTGATCCCCCAGGAGTTGAGGTGGCGCATCTGATGCCCCTTACTGTTTTATTCTCCTGCTTGGTTTGTATGTAAATTGCACGGGGAGGAGAAGTTGTCTTGGGATACTCTCACGGACGGCCTGAGACTTTACTTACATCCACAGATGATCTTATCAAGACTGTTGTTTCACTACCTGGGACCTTGATTCCATCAGTTTCCTTTTTGTTTTATTTTCTGTTGTCTTTTGTTTTCATTGTCCTTGATTTGTATTGCTTTGTATTGGACAAAATTGTTCAATAGAAATATATTTAAAAGTCAGCAACACAGAATTACAATAAAACAGGTGCAGAATGGTCAGTCTCATTTTATATGGGATGGCAGGCACATTATTGTCGGAATTTCTGTCACAAGTTCATGAGATCATGAGACTGAGGTAGAATTTAGCTGGTTTCAATCACTTCGTCTTTTTTTTTTTAACCAAAATTAGCTGTCTAGAGGCAGAGATAAGGCCATAGGCCAACAAAGAGTGAAATCAAAAGGATATGCAGTAGTCTTGAGAGGTAAAGCAAAGGCTCTGATGATAAAAGCAATGTAACACAATTCAGCAGTGCTCTAATGAAGTTTTAGCCATGTGACCTTCACCAAGTGAAATATAGGTTCACCTCTTTCAAAGTATGCAATGAGGGGTAGATTTATCAAAACTGTGTAGAGGAAGAGTGGTGCTGTTGCACATTGCAACCCAACCAATCAGACAGTTTTTTTTTTTTTTTTTTAAAGATGCCTGTGAAAAAATGAAAGAAGCAATCTGATTGGTTGCTATGGGCAAATAGGCAACTTTTCCTCTGCACAGGTTTTGATAAATCTCCCCAAGTGTAACCACTATTGAAGGAAAGTGCTGCACTCCAAAGTATTAAACAAGAGGTTCCAAATAAACAGGCAATGCATTTCAAGAGTGTTAGAATTCCATAATCCACATGTTTACATACAGTAGGAGACAATCCTATATTGCTTATTTAACATGTTATCAAACATTTAATCATATTAAAAAATGAATACAAAAATGTAATCGATATGTCTGTAGGTAACATGCTAAGAGCAGGAAGAGGTTAAAAGACTTCATGTGTTACTGGGGGTTAAGTAGAGGCCAAAGGATTCACTATTACTAAATGTGGGTGAAACCTTTAAAGCACATATGTTGTGTTGAAACTGCATGGTAAAAAATAGTATGAGGGACTAGAAGTTCGTAATAAATTTTATCATTAGGGACGTAAATAGGCAGGGGGACCCAACTTACATTGATCTTGAAGTATGGGTGACACAGTCTCACTGGCTAGAGAGGTAGTAAAAAAAACAGAGGAGGACAATCCCTTTAGTGATTCCATGGGTATCTGTAGTGAAAAAATATCCACAAAGCAGATGGACTCATACCTTTTCCAAATCTCAAGTTTTGACGTATCCCTACTCTTTGGGGTACCGTATATACTCGAGTATAAGCCGAGTTTTTCAGCACGATTTTTCGTGCTAAAAACACCCCCCTCGGCTTATACTCGAGTGAACTCTCCACCCGCAGTGGTCTTCAACCTGCGGACCTCCAGAGGTTTCAAAACTACAACTCCCAGCAAGCCCGGGCAGCCATCGGCTGTCCGGGCTTGCTGGGAGTTGTAGTTTTGAAACCTCCGGAGGTCCGCAGGTTGAAGACCACTGCGGCCTTCGACATCATCCAGCCCCCTCTCACCCCCTTTAGTTCTGTACAGTACTCGACTCCGCTCGGCGCTGGTCCGGTGCTGCAGGACTGTCCGGAGAGGAGGTCGTCCGGTGGGATAGTGGTTCCGGGCTGCTATCTTCACCGGGGAGGCCTCTTCTAAGCGCTTCAGGCCCGGCCCCAGAATAGTCACGTTGCAGAGGTACGTTCATTGCCAACGTACTTCTGTGTCATCGTCAAGGCAACGCCTCTATTCTGGGCCCGAAGCACGGAGAAGAGGCGCCCCCAGTGAAGATAGCAGCCCGGAACCACTATCCCACCGGACGACCTACTCACCGGACAGCCCTGCAGCACCGGACCAGCGCCGAGCGGAGGCGAGTACTGTACAGAACTAAAGGGGGTGAGAGGGGGCTGGATGATGTCGATGGCCGCAGTGGTCTTCAACCTGCGGACCTCCGGAGGTTTCAAAACTACAACTCCCAGCAAGCCCGGACAGCCGATGGCTGCCCGGGCTTGCTGGGAGTTGTAGTTTTGAAACCTCTGGAGGTCCGCAGGTTGAAGACCACTGAGGGCGGATGATGACAAGAGGATGATGAAGGGGGGGGTGAGGGATGATAAGAGGATGATGAAGGGGGGTTTGGGATGATGAAGGGGGGTGGGGATGATGACAAGGGGATGATGAAGGGGGGGTGTGGGATGATGACAAGGGGATGATGACAGGTGATGATGATGAGGGTCTGGATGATGACAGGCGGTGATGATGATGAGGATGTTAATGACGGGTCTGGATGATGACAGGGGGGGATGATGTATTTCCCACCCTAGGCTTATACTCGAGTCAATAACTTTTCCTGGGATTTTGGGTTGAAATTAGGGGTCTCGGCTTATGCTCGGGTCGGCTTATACTCGAGTATATACGGTAAATCTGGGAAGATGCTGCAGCCCTTCAGGGTCTGGAACTGGGATCCTCAGGGAACCTGATATGGACAGTTAGGAAGTGAAGAAAAAGATATCTGGAAATGGCGCTGCATCTGTATTGATCCTCAGACCTCAATAATGTGAACAAGTATCAATGTTTTATTGACTCATAAAATAATAAAGAATAATGTAAACATTAGCTATCTTATTCTCCACTTATTAACAGTCTCACTGGATGGACACCACATGCTAGTCTATACTTACACATAGTAAGGGGGTTGTTACAGAGTGCACAGAGTGCTCTGGACCACAGACAGGGCCAATGGTCCATCTTCCAACAAGACAATAACCCTAAGCATATACACAAGACAATACAGGAGTCGCTTCGGGACGACTCTGTGAATGTCCTTGCGTGGTCCAGCCAGAGGCCTGACTTGAACCAATTTAACATGTCTGGAGAGACCTGAAAATGACTGCTACTAATGGTCATCATCCAACCTGATAGGGCTTGAGAGGATCTGCAGAGAAAAATTACAGAAAACCCCTAAATCCAGGTATGTAAACCTTGTGGCCTTGTACCAACCAAAACTGGAGGCTGTAATCACTGCCAAAGGTTTTTTTTTTTTTTTACCTAAGTACTAAGTAAAGGGTCTGAATACTTATGCCACTTCAATATTTTAGTTTTTCCTTTTCCATAAAATATGAAAGATTTAGAACATTCTGTTTTCACTTTGACATGATGGATTATTGAGTGCAGAATGATTGGGAAAACGTGATTTATTTATTTTTTCACGAGGCCACAACGTAACAAAATGTGAAAAGAGTGGATGGGTCTGAAAATTTTCCAAATGCATTGTATGAATATATTCTTTCCTGTGTATGTGTATCTTTTAAAATCTTTAAATCTCTGATGGCTATATACTAGTTCATACGCCTGAGACTTTAATAAATGATAATCTTTTATTAATTACATTTGTCATAGCTTTCCAGCAGAGCTAAAAATCAATTAGTATCAATGGAATATATATGTGTAAGCTTTAGCATGAAATGTATAACAGACTAACCAGCTGTGCTTTTGTTATCACTCATCCAAAACCATGGCACTATTAAGCAGACAAACACAAAACAGACTCTGCTTGAAGCATTCATTGTTCTCATTGTATCTCTATTTACAAGCCAGTAAAGGTAAGTTAAACAGCTGGAAGTAGAAGCTTTCACATCTGTCTCCAGATTCTGTAAATTCCTAAAAGGGGCAGTACACTTACAGCTCTAAAACTTAACTTAGCTCAAGTGTACCATGTCAAATGTTTTTATTAATCGAGGTCTAAATGTTTAGATCCAAACTGATCACTCGAATAAATGAGGAGCTTACATTATGAGACTGCCTTAGATCATGAGACTGCTAAGTGCAAACTCCTGACTAGTTCAAAAGATCGGTCTGGGTCTGAACACTGAGACCCCAGACAAATTCAAATGTTTGATATCCCTCTATGACATACCAAAAGTGCCCATTTAAACTAAAGAACAAGGAAAAATATATTGGTTAAGACATATGAATCTGCCTGAAACCAAAACTGTATGGATTGGCCCATAGCAACCAATTACAGCTCAGTTTTTATTTTACCAAACATGATTGGGTAAAACCATTTGTGGCATATCGATTAATCTGGGCAATTGTGTAATTTAAAGTTAAAGGGGTATTCCAGGCAAAAACTTTTATATATATATCAACTGGCTCCAGAAAGTTAAAGGGTAACTCTCATCAAATAAACTTTTGATATATTTTAGATTAATGAATGTTGAATAACTTTCCAATAGCATGTTAATGAAAAATATGCTTCTTTCTATTGTATTTTTCCCGATCAGTCCTGTCAGCAAGCATTTCTGACTCATGCTGGAGTCCTAAACACTCAGAGATGTCAGCCTGCTTTGTTCACAGCCAAACAGGCTGTGAACAAGGCAGGCTGACAGCTCTCAGTATTCTCCTTTGTGAACAAAGCAGACTGGCAGCTCATAGTGTTTAGGACTCCAGCATGAGTCTGAAATGCTTGCTGCCAGGACTGGTAGGGAGACCCCTAGTGGTCATTTCTTCAAAATGGAAAATTAAATAGAAATAAGCATATTATTTAATAACATGCAATTGTAAAGTTATTCTGCATACATTAATCTATAATATATCAAAAGTTTTTTTTTGATGAGAGGTACCCTTTAAACAGATTTGTAAATTACTTCCATTAAAAAATCTTAATCCTTTCAGTACTTATGAGCTTCTGAAGTTAGGGTTGTTCTTTTCTGTCTAAGTTCTCTCTGATGACACCTGTCTCGGGAAATGCCCAGTTTAGAAGAGGTTTGCTATGGGGATTTGCTTCTAAACTGGGCGTTTTCCGATACAGGTGTCATCAGAGAGGACTTAGACAGAAAAGAACAACCTTAACTTCAGAAGCTCATAAGTACTGAAAGGATTAAGATTTTTTAATAGAAGTAATTTACAAATCTGTTTAACTTTCTGGAGCCCATTGATATATACAGAAAAGTTTTTGCCTGGAATACCCCTTTAATACAGTTTAGTAACATCTTTTCCTCCTCACCACTTAAAGGGGTACTCAACCCCTAGACATCTTATCCCCCTATCCAAAGGATAGGGGATAAGATGTCTGATTGCGGGGGTCCCGCCGCTGGAACCCACCTGTTAAAGCTCCGGAAACGCTGGAGGGTCTGGCTCCAGACCACGGGAACGGAAGATCGTGACGGCTGTCACGCCCCCTCCCATAGACTTTCATTGAGGGGGCAGGACGTGATGTCACTGTTCTCCATGGGGTCAAATCGACTTGATTGAAATTTAAAAAAATGTAAAAAACTTAATTTAAATGCAAGTTTCAACAAAGAAGTCAACAGGGGCATTCCTTATCCTCCTACCCCTCAACCTCCTGTCAAATCTGAGCATGGAAGGAGTGCACACTATTCTCGCCCACTCCCCTGTCCCTGCCTACTTACGTACCTGCCCTAGATGATAAGTCCATAACCACGGTGACAGTCCCTTCCTAATTAAGTGAGGGACAGTCAAAATGTCAAAACAATAAACTACAAAACTGACAAAAGGCCGGGAAAGGCTGGAGGTGCACGACTAACAGAAAACAAACCTAAACACGCACACACAAAAATACGTATTCAGAGGGCTGAGTCCAAACCTGTAGAGAACAAAGTACAGTAACAGAGTATCAAAGGGAAGTCAAAAGCCAAGCCAAAAGTAAAAAAAAAAAAAAATGAATAAACAGAATGAGCACAGAGATAGTTAGGTAAATTACTAAGAATTATCACAAGCAGAGAATAACTCAAAAGGGCTTCCTTTTATATATGCCTGAGTTGCAACCAGGAGGACTCTAATTGGCTCAGCAAGATTAACCACACCCAAGAGCACAGAGGCATCATCCCAGCAACTAAAACAAACAACAGGGCTAGAAATCGTTAACCCTATGGGTTCTGGCAGAACCAGTCATCACAGCTCCATGCTAGGGATGCTGTAGTTTTTAAGTGTGTAAAAGGTGTTCAGCAACATTAACCCCTTAAGGACTCAGGGTTTTTCCGTTTTTGTACTTTCGTTTTTTTTTTCTCCTTACCTTTTAAAAATCATAACCCTTTCAATTTTCCACCTAAAAATCCATATTATGGCTTATTTTTTGCGTCGCCAATTCAACTTTGCAGTGACATTAGTCATTTTACCCAAAAATGCACGGCGAAACGGAAAAAAAATCATTGTGCGACAAAATCGAAGAAAAAAGCAATTTTGTAACTTTTGGGGGCTTCCGTTTCTACGCAGTGCATATTTCGGTAAAAATTACACCTTATCATTATTCTGTAGGTCCATACGGTTAAAATGATACCCTACTTATATAGGTTTGATTTTGTCGCACTTCTGGAAAAAATCATAACTACATTCAGGAAAATTTATACGTTTAAAAATGTCATCTTCTGACCCCTATAACTTTTTTATTTTTCACCGTACAGGGCGGTATGAGGACTCATTTTTTGCGCCGTGCTCTGAAGTTTTTATCGGTATGATTTTTGTTTTGATCAGACTTTTTGATCACTTTTTATTCATTTTTTAATGGTATAAAAAGTGACCAAAAATGCGCTTTTTTTTACTTTGGAATTTTTTAGCGCGTACGCCATTGACCGTGCGGTTTAATTAATGAAATATTTTTATAGTTCGGACATTTATGCACGCGGTGATACCACATATGTTTATTTAATTTTTTTACACTGTTTTATTTTTTTTATGGGAAAAGGGGGGTGATTCAAACTTTTATTAGGGAAGGGGTTAAATGACCTTTATTAATACTTTTTTTTAACATTTTTTTTGCAGTGTTATAGGTCCCATAGGGACCAATAACACTGCACACACTGATCTTTTACACAGATCACAGGCGTGTATTAACACGCCTGTGATCAGTGTTATCGGCGCTTGACTGCTCCTGCCTGGAGCTTTGACCGCCGCTTCTAAAGGGTTAATACCGCACATCGCCGTGATCGGCGATGTGTGGTATTAGCCGCGGGTCCCGGCCGTTGATGAGCGCCGGGACCGACGCGATATGATGCGGGATCGCGGCGCGATCCCGCTTCATGTCGCTGGAGCCGGCGCACGACGTAAATATACGTCCTGCGTCATTAAGGGATTAAAGGTATGATTTGTTTAATCTCCTTGTGACTTCTCATGAATGTGTTTAAATATATGTAAGTTTCATGATAACACCGTTAGAATGAGGGAATGTAGAAAAGACCTTACAGGAGTACTCCGATGGTAACCTATTAGGGGGGAAATGAAGCATAAATCAAAGTTATATAACATTGTAATGTACTCACGTTGTCCATGTAGGCTTCTTCCCGAACTTCTCCTCGCTTTTCCATCTGGCCGGAAGCTGGGTCCTCTGATGACGCTCGACTGCGTCTTCCTCACGATCCGGCGCCATCTTCGCCTGGTGACTCATCACTCCCATGAGTCACTGCGGGCTGTGCCGGCCTCCCAGCCGGAGTCGACTACTCCCCCAAAGTTAATTTATTCTACGCATGCGCAGTACTACGCAAATAGCGTAGGGCTAACGCTAGGCTCCTATTGCTGCCTACGTTAGCCCTACGCTATTTGCGTAGTGCTGTGCCTGCGCAGTACTACGTTAGCCGCGCGCGAGGCTTGTGCCTTGAGAGCTGAAAGGGATGGGGAACAGAGCCGCGCTCGTCATTCTTGTGACACCGCTAGTGCAGTGTTTCCCAACCAGGGTGCCTCCAGCTGTTGTGAAACTACAACTCCCAGCAAGCTGGGAGTTGTAGGTTTGCAACAGCTGGAGGCACCCTGGTTGGGAAACACTGCATTAGTGGGCACATGGAAGGAGGAGGAAGGAGCTGTGGGCATCACAATTTATTATAATTTCCTGGGGGGGGGGGGGGGAGAGAAGGGGGAGAGAGAAGCAGCTAACAGGAAGCTGGCGCAGGGAGTCATGGGAAATGTAGTCTTTATGACATGGCTGCTTACTGCTAAAGGTGGCAATTACAAGAGAATGGCTGGGCCAAATTTGACAAATAAGGTATCGTTGGAAAGGTCTTTGAAAGAGCTATCAGGTAAACTTTTTTTTAAGTACCAGCGCTCCGGAGTACTTTAACAAAAGGCGCTCAGGTGTCCAATAAAAACAGAACAATTGGGTCACAGAGATTAAATAAACAGCAAGTTTATTGATATACAGTAATAACGCGTTTTGTGGTATTCCACCTCTTCTTCAGATTGACAGAATACAATGACAAAATATTCTGTCAATTTGAAGAAAGGGTGGAATACACCAAAACGCGTTATTGCTGTACATCAATAAAGTTGCTGTTTATATAAAGGGGTACTCCGGTGCTTAGACATCTTTGGATCCTTTGGATAGGGGATAAGATGCCTGATTTCGGGAGTCCGGCCGCTGGGGACCCCCGTGATCTTGCACGCGGCACCCCGTTTGTAATCAGTCCCCGGAGCGTGTTCGCTCAGGGTCTGATTACCGGCGACCACAGGGCTGATGGGTGACGTCACGCCTCCGCCCCCGTGTTACGTCACGCTCCGCCCCTCAATGCAAGCCTAAGGGAGGGGGTGTGACAGCTATCACGCCCACTCCCGTAGGCCTACATTGAGGGGCGGAGCGTGACGTCACAGAGGATAGAATACATTGGAAAGATAGAAAGGAAATGAATGAGGTGTATATGGAATGTTGGGAGACTAGTAACGGAGAGCTGCAAGGGAAAATAGGAAGGGAGAAAGGAAAAAAAAAAAAAAGGAGACCGGTAGCAGAAGAGGAAATAGAAAAAGAGACGAAGTAAGACCATTGAAAAAACATAGAGAGGGAGAGCACGGGAGTGCGGAGAGGGGTCGAGGGACAGGTGGAAAGGGAGGGGCCGAGAGGAGGGGGGAAAGATAAAGGTAGGGAGGGGCCAAGAGGGGGGAGATAGGGGTAGGGATGGAAAGAATAAAAAAGGATAGGAGAGTGCGGTAGGTTCCAAGATGTGTGAAAAGGATTTGGATGGCGGGATAGGTGTGGGGAAGGGGGACGGATGGGAGACCAAGAAGAGGAAAATAGACAGTTGGAAGGGTAAAAAAGATGAGAAATAGAGTGAGTGTGAATGAGAAAAGGTGGCAAGACCAGGATGCATAGGTAGGTGTTGGTGGGTGGGGGAGGGGGAAAAAAGGGAGGGTTTGGAGGGGGTGAGAAGGGAAAATGAGGGGGAGGGGAGGGCAAGTGGGATGTGAGGGAGTGGTCAATGTGTGGAGGAGATGTCAGTGTATGAATATTAAAATTAAAGTTCAATGCATTCATTAAGGCCAAATTTCAATTTGTAGATCCAGTAGGCTTCTCTGTGGTTCAGTGCGGTTTGTCTGTTCTGGAATTCTGGAATCTGTTCTATGGGCGTGATTCTAATGCAGAAAAAAATCCTTATCATGTTTCTCTGTTAAGTGTCTTGAAACGCTCCGTTTGAGGTATGCGATATTGTAGTTGTGCCTTTGGCCATTGAGATGTTTTTGGAGTGTTTGTGATGTCCTTTCTACGTAATGCAGACCGCATCAGCAGTCGAGTAGATATACCACATAGAATGAGCTGCAGTCAAGATGGGTCTTTATATCAAAGGAAGAGTTGATGTTTGTAGTGGTAAATGTGGTTCTTCCATGTTGGATATTCAGGCAACATAAGCAGCCCTTGCTCTTACATTTGAAAACGCCTGGGGTGATGTTGGTAATTTTAGGTGCTTTATTTTTCCTTAAGCGGCTGGGTGCTCGGATGTTCATGATTGTCCTGCCAACTCCAGAAGGTGAGTTGGGGTCTTTCCGGGATGACTTTTCGTAGGATGGGGTCTGGTAATAAAGTGCTCCAGTTTTTTTCTAGGATTTTTCTGATTCTCTTATGTTCCAGATTGTAGGTGGTGATGAAGTTGCAACTGTGAGTATTGGGTTCCTCTTTGGTTTTTTTCTTCGGTGCAGCTGAAGGTAAAATATCTTTTTGTTCTGTCTTGAGGTTTTCTGTGAATGTCTCTTTTAGGATGGAAGCTGGATAGTTCTTCTGCTTGAATCTTTTTTGTAGGGTCTTTGATTGAGTTTTGTAGTCTATCATCTTGGTACAGTTTCAGCTGATCCTCCTATATTGGCTATACGGGATATTGATTAGCCATTTTTTATAGTGTGCATTGAGGAAATGTAAAAAACAGTTTGTGTCAACTTTTTTGAAGTGGGTTGTTGTGGTGATCTTGCCTTGGTGATGACTGACATTGTGGTCTAGAAACATGACTGAAAGAGAGTCTATAATCGGAGTGAACTCCAGGCCCCACGTGTTGTTGCTGAGGTGTTGGATGAAGTGTTTGGCAGTTGTGATGTCCCCGTTCCAAATGATGAACAGGTCGTCAATATATCTCTTGTAGTATATGATGTGGGGTTGGAAGAAGGAGGAGTCGGTGATGTATTCAGTTTTGAAGCCTCCCATGAAGAGGTTTGCATAGCTAGGGGCTACCGGGGTCCCCATGGCTGTCCCCTTTTTTTGGTGGTATAGGGAGTCCCAATATGAGAAGATGTTGTGGATAAGAATAAACTGGAGACCCTTGAGCAGGAAGTGGAATTGTTCTTCCTTGAACTTGCCTCCGTCTTGTAAGAATTTTTTCAGTCATTTTAAGGCCCAAGTTGCGGGCAATGTTGGAATAGAGGGAGGAGACGTTTAAGGTGATGAACAGATAGTTTTGCTCCCAAGTGAACTGAGCAAGATCTTCGATCAGGCTGGAGGAATCTCTTAGGCAGGAGG
The DNA here is from genome assembly GCF_029499605.1 of Hyla sarda. Classification (NCBI taxonomy): domain Eukaryota; kingdom Metazoa; phylum Chordata; class Amphibia; order Anura; family Hylidae; genus Hyla; species Hyla sarda. The sequence goes on from NC_079196.1 coordinate 103,510,169, forward strand.
GTAGTGTAGTTACTATCCCATGTAGAAACAAGTCTATGTAATGTGATAGCTAGCTAGTCAGGGAGCCAATGCCTGAAATTATCAGTCTTCCTGGAGGTTTTTCTGTGCACTTATGTATTTTTGGCAAGTGATAAAAGAACGCTAGTTGGGGGGTGGTGGGGGTCAGGAATTCTTTATATTTTTTGTTTAAGAGTCCATCCCTGTAAGCTGTGGATGTAAGGTCGGTGTACTCTTTATTAAATTCTGGTGATGGATCGACGGTCAGGAGATCGTAGTAGGTAGGATCCGAGAGGATACGTAGGGCTTCATCATGGTAGTCCCCCCAGTCCTGGATGACCACCCTGCCTCCCTTGTCTGCTCCTCTAATAACAATTTCCAGGTTGTCTTTTAGAGTCTTCATGGCAGTGTTCTCAATTTTTGTTAAATTCCTTTTCAGGTGTTTGTCTTTATTTTTGTTGAGCCGGGAGAATTCATCCATAACTGCATTATAAAATGCATGGAGTTGGTGACCTTTGTGATGTTGTGGGTAAAATGAGCTTTTGGGTTTAACCTCTTGGTGTATTTATCAAGAGGTAGGTGGACTCTTTATTAGAGGGGTGCTTCCAGCTTTTTGTGCCTCTATTTCAAAGTGTCTCTTTAAGGTTAGTTTCCTGGTAAATGTGTTCAAGTCTAAAAATAAATTAAAATCTTCTGCATTTTGTGTAGGGAAAAAGAATAAGCCTTTTGCTAATACTGCGTGTTTGGCCTCGTTTAGTTGGTAGGAAGAGAGGTTAAAAATTCTGATGGGTTCTGTTTGCTTTTCTTCGGTACTTTTTACATTTGTGGACTGGTGGTTGGGTTTTCTTCTCCCTCCTCTGCAGCCCCTGGTCTTTCTTTTCTTTTGGTTGGTATTCCAGTGGTAGTGGGTCTGAAGTATTTCGTAATCTTGTTCCTGCACATGGGGTCTGAAGTCCATGTGGTCGGAGGAGGGTCGGTTCGGGGGGGGGGGGGGGGGAGTCTAAATAAGACACTTGCGAAATGCTGCTTTGGGGTGATGATACGTGGCGGGGAGAAAAGAAGTATTCGTCTTCTCTAGAGCTATTGTGAAAATGGGAGGGTATGATAGTTACCTCTCCCTGACAGACCGGGTCATAGGGAGAGTTCTCCAAGGTTTGGAGGTTTCTCTGGAGGTAAGTGGGGGAGTCCTCATAAGCGGAGAAACAAATGCTTTCTTGTAGTGCTGGTTCTAATTGTTCTATGAATCTAATGATCGGGGTCCCAGGCGTAGATGCTTGTTTTATGGGTGTTATCACAAATAATCCTGGTGGCAAACGGTTTGGAATGTGGTTTTTGATAGTTTTCTCATTTCTGTGAGTAGTAATGATTTGTGGTTGTGGGGGAGGATTTGTGCTCTTCTTCATTGTAGACATATTGAAGTTTCTTAAGGTTCTGGCTGATTGGGATGTTTTCCCTGGGCCTCGGTGGGATGATCTGGGGTTTATATTCCGTTCAGTTGTTGTGCCTTGTTTTGGTTTGGCCTGCGGGTTGGAGCCCTCAGCCTTGTATTCTTCCATGGTGTTCTTGATTGTGGGTGCTTTTTTGCGATCAGCAGGGTGAAGGCAGTTGGTAGCATAATCTGTTCTATCCACTTTGAGCTTCTGGGATTTTGTTTCGACTAATTATTTTTCAAAGTTTTTTAATTTTTGATTTAGCCTGTTGTTGATCGAAAAGAAGTCTGGGTGGTGGCTGAGAGGCTCCAGTTGTTCAGTGAGATGATCTATTTTCTCGCTCAGTTTGATGCAAAGCTGGGTCCTTTTTTTTGATCAGAACATCCATCATTTCCAAGGAGCGAGGGCTAAGGCTACCGTTCACATCCACATTTCCTGATGATGAAGACTACACCAGAACATGGGAAAAACTCATGATCCAGTGCTCCCTGGAAAGAATGGATGTTCTGATCCAAAAAAGGACCCAGCTTTGCATAAAACTGAGCGAGAAAATAGATCATCTCACTGAATAACTGGAGCCTCTCAGCCACCACCCAGACTTCTTTTTGATCAACAACAGGCTAAATCAAAAATTAAAAAACTTTGAAAAATAATTAGTTAAAACAAAATCCCAGAAGCTCAAAGGGGATAGAACAGATTATGCTACCAACTGCCTTCCCCCTGCTGATCGCAAAAAAGCACCCACAATCAACAACACCATGGAAGAATACAAGGTTGAGGGCTCCAACCCGCAGGCAAAACCAAAACAAGGCGCAACAACTGAACGGATTATAAACCCCAGATCATCCCACCGAGGCCCAGGGAAAACATCCCAATCAGCCAGAACCTTCAGAAACTCCAATATGTCTACAATGAAGAAGACCACAAATCCTCCCCCACAACCACAAATCATTACTACTCACAGAAATGAGAAAACCATCAAAATCCACATTCCAAATCGTTTGCCACCAGGATCATTTGTGATAACCCCCATAAAACAAGCGTCTACGCCTGGGACCCCGATCGTCAGATCCATAGAACTATTAGAACCAGAACTACAAGAAAGCATTTGTTTCTCCACTTATGGGGACTCCCCCACTTGTTCATACCTCCAGAGAAACCTCCAGACCTTGAAGAACTCCCCCTATGATCCGTTCTGTCAGGGAGAGGTAACTATCATACCCTCCCATTTTCACAATAACTCTAGAGAAGAAGAATACTCCTCTTCTCCCAGCCACATATCATCATCCCAAAGCAGCATTTCGCAAGTGCTTTTTTTAAACTTTCCACCCCCCGAACCGACCCTCCTCCGACCACATGGACTTCAGTCCCCATATGCATGAACAAGATTATGAAATACTTCAGACCCACTACCCCTGGAATACCAGCCAAAAGAAAAGAAAGACCAGGGGCTGCAGAGGAGGGAGAAGAAAACCCTACCACCAGTCCACAAATGGAAAAAGAACCGAAAAAAAACAAACAGAACCCATCAGAATTTTTAACCTCTCTTCCTACCAACTGAACGAGGCCGAACATGCAGTATTAGCAAAAGGCTTTTGCCCCACACAAAATGTGAACGATTTTAATCTATTTTTGGACTTGAACACATTTACCAGGAAACTAACCTTAAAGAGACACTTTGAAATAGAGGCACAAAAAGCTGGAAGCACCCCTCTAATTAAGAACCTGCCTACCTCTTGATATACACACCAAGAGGTTAAACCCAAAAGCTCATTTTATCCACAACATCACAAAGGTCACCAACTCCATGCGTTTTATAATGCAGTTATGGATGAATTCTCCCGGCTCAACAAAAATAAAGACAAACACCTGAAAAGGAATTTAACAAAAATTGAGAACACTGCCATGAAGACTCTAAAAGACAACCTGGAAATTGTTATTAGAGGAGCAGACAAGGAAGGCAGGCTGGTCATCCAGGACCGGGGGGACTACCATGATGAAGCCCTATGTATCCTTTCGGATCCTACCTACTACGATCTCCTGACCGTTGATCCATCACCGGAATTTAATAAAGAGTACACCGACCTTACATCCACAGCTTACAGGGATGGACTCTTAAACAAAAAATATAAAGAATTCCTGACCCCCACCACCCCCCAACTAGCGTTCTTTTATCACTTGCCAAAAATACATAAGTGCACAGAAAAACCTCCAGGAAGACTGATAATTTCAGGCATTGGCTCCCTGACTAGCCAACTATCACATTACATAGACTTGTTTCTACATGGGATAGTAACTACACTACCCTCCTGCCTAAGAGATTCCTCCATACTGATCAAAGATCTTGCTCAGTTCACTTGGGAGCAAAACTATCTGTTCATCACCTTAGACGTCTCCTCCCTCTATTCCAACATTGCCCACAACTTGGGCCTGAAAATGACTGAAAAGTTCTTACAAGACACAGGCAAGTTCAAGGAAGAACAAATCCACTTCCTGCTCAAGGGTCTCCAGTTTATTCTTATCCACAACATCTTCTCATATGGGGACTCCCTATACCACCAAAAAAAGGGGACAGCCATGGGGACCCCGGTAGCCCCTAGCTATGCAAACCTCTTCATGGGAAGCTTCAAAACTGAATACATCACTGACTCCTTCTTCCAACCCCACATCATATACTACAAGAGATATATTGACGACCTGTTCATCATTTGGAATGGGGACATCACAACTGCCAACCACTTCATCCAACACCTCAACAACAACACCTGGGGCCTGGAGTTCACTCCGACTATAGACCCTCTTTCAGTCGTGTTTCTAGACCTCAATGTCAGTCATCACCAAGACAAGATCACCACAAAAACCCACTTCAAAAAAGTTGACACAAACAAGTTTTTTACATTTACGCAGTACACACTATAAAAAATGGCTAGTCAACATCCCGTATAGCCAATATGGGAGGATCCGCTGAAACTGTACTAAGACGTCAGACTACAAAACTGAATCAAAAACCCTCCAAAAACATTCAAGCAGAAGAACTATCCGGCTTCCATCCTAAAAGAGGCATTCACAGCCAACCTCAAGACAGAACAAAAAGACCTTTTACCTTCAGCCGCACCGAAGAAAAAAAACCAAGAGGAACCCAATACCTACAGTTGCAACTTCATCACAACCTACAATCTGGAACATAAGAGAATCAGAAAAAAACTGGAGCACTTTACTACTAGACCCCATCCTACAAAAAGCCACCCCGGAAAGACCACAACTCACCTTCCGGAGGGGCAGGACAATCAAGAACATCCTAGCGCCCAGCCGCTTAAGGAAAAATAAAGCACCTAAAATTACCAACATCACCCCAGGCGTTTTCAAACGTATGAGCAAGGGCTGCTTATGTTGCCTGAATATCCAACATGGAAGAACCACATTTACCACTACAAACATCACCTCTTCCTTTGATATAAAGACCCATCTTGACTGCAGCTCATCCGATGTGGTATATCTACTCGACTGCTGCTGCGGTCAGCATTATGTAGAAAGGACATCACAAACACTCCGAAAACGTCTCAACGGCCACAGGCACAACTGCAATATTGGATACCTAAAAAATCAGAGCGTCTCAAGGCACTTAACAGAGAAACATGATAAGGATTTTTCCTGCATTAGAATCATGCCCATAGAACAGATTCCAGAAGATTTGGACAACAGACAAACCGCACTGAACCGCAGAGAAGCCTACTGGATCTATAAATTGAAATGCTTGACTCCAGATGGCCTTAATGAATGGATTAAACTTTAATTTTAATATTCATACACTGACCATCTCCTCCACACATTAACCACTCCCTCACATCCCACTCGCCCTCCCCTCCCCCCATTTTCCCTTCTCACCCCCTTCAACCCCCCCCTTTCCCCCCTCCCCCATCCCCCAACACCTAGCTATGCATCCTGGTCTTGCCACCTTTTCTCATTCACACTCTATTTCTCTATTTCTCATCCCTTTTACCTTTCCAACTGTCTGTCTTCCCTTTCTTTGTCTCCCATCCGTCCCCCTTCCCCACAATTATCTCACCATCCAAATCCTTTTCACACATCTTGAAACTTACCCCACTCTCCTATCCTTTTTTATTGTTTCCATCTCTACCCCTATCTCCCCCCTCTCGGCCCCTCCCTTTCCACCTATCCCTCCACCCCTCTCCGTACTCCCGTGCTCTTCCTCTCTATGTTTTTTTCAATGGTCTTACTTGGTCTATTTTTCTATTTCCTCTTCTCCTACCAGTCTCTTTTTTTTCCTCTCTCCCTTCCTATTTTCCCTTGCAGCTCTCCATTACTAGTCTCCCAACATTAATATACACCTCATTCATTTCCTTTCTTTCTTTCCTATGTATTCTATCCTCTCTCTTTTCCTTTCCCCACCCACCTCTGCTGCGCCACGCGCTTACCGCTCGGCCCTATTGCGCTGCTCCCCTGGACTTTGTTGCAATGAAGAAAGGACTCTTACTGTAATTCACTCTGATTTATTGTGATTTATTCATTTTAAGGGAAGCATGTATTTGCCCTGAATTTTTTGTACAGACACTCATAAATTTTAATACCCCCTTTTTCTCATGCTACTCCAGATCTATATGTCAGACATATATTTGTTCTTTATGTATAAAAATGGGCTTGTTACTATAGAAAAGGCATAAACATCTGCAGACAAAACCTGCTACCTGCCCTGCGGGGAGATCCCCACACATTTTACACACTGTATGTCTGACCGTTTCTGAAACTTCAGAGCCCCTCTTTCCTTCTTCCCCCCCCCTCTTTTTTAATGGCATTTTTACAACACCATGATTTTTTTTTAAATCCGAAACAATGACACATTTATTGTCTTTTCCCTGGCGTGTACATATCCCATATGTGTTTTTTTTTTCTGTCATTTTAGTGATTGCTCTTTTCTTTCCTCCACACTTCTATTTGTTATCACTGTAGTGATCTCTGTGGACCTGAGGAAGGCGCCTGTTAGCACCAAAACGTGTTGCCCTATAATTTTATATTCAAGAAATCCTTTTGTCCTGTGCCCCCGCAGCTGTTGAGTCCTGTTCTTTACAAGCAGAAGCGCTCCACTAAAAATCCCCTGTTTTTTCCTGTCTACTTCGTGATCATAATGGGTGACTTTAACTATCTTGATATAAACTGGGAGACTGAGACCTGTGAATTCCATAAAGGAAATAGGTTTCTGACTATAACTAAAGACAATTGTCTGTCCCAAATGGTGCAGGGCCCAACCAGAGGGTCCAACAGACCTGACAGAGTAACTAATGTGCAAGTAGAAGGACACCTAGGAAATAGTGATCTTAATATAATACATTATAACTTGTTCTTCAATAAGGGAATCTCTCGAGGGGCCACAAAAACATTGAACTTTAGGAAGGCAAAGTTTGATCAACTCAGAGAAGCCCTTAACAATATAA